>NC_069674.1:73406821-73714053 GCF_023699985.2 Odocoileus virginianus | reverse complement strand
GCAAGACTCCATAGTTTGCATCATGCAGAAAAGTGGTTCTTACATAAATACGTGTGGAAGATGGTCCAATGGCTTCCTCTGGCTCAGTCAGTAAAGCATCCACCTGCAGTACCTGATACTGCCTGTACTGAAGAAGTCATGGGTTTGATCCCTGGGCCAGAAAGATCCCCTAGAGAAGGAAATGGCAACCCACTCCAGTCCAGTATTCTTGCCTAGGAAATCCCATGGATGAAGACGCCTGGGGTGCTACAGTCCATGGGGTCCCAAGAGTTGGACAAGACTTAGGGACTAAACCACCACTGCCATATATTACTCTCCAGCTTGAAGATTCGTGATTCACAGTAACAAATACAAAGCCTTGAAAACACTTATCAAAAATGTACCTGTTGAGCTTTATTTAATACAAAACACAGATGTGTTCTATAGAACAATAATTCTTCTGCATATTCATATGTGATATAAGACAGCAAAAAATCCTATAGTCAGATAAATTTGAGCATTAGTGGGTTAAATAAAATGTAATAATTTTCTTTACTAAAGTATCTCACCAAATGAAATTTACTACTGCTTCCAAGATATTATATTTATGTATATAAAATTTAGAGACAAATTTTTTCCCTGCCATCATCTAAAATTAACTGGAAAAATCATATCACAGAACGAAGTTTCAGCCACTAAGTTAAGCTATGCGTTAGGGACAGATTCTTCCCCATGCTTCCAGAGTTTCACTGCAGACATTTGTAGCTACTTTGAATTATGCGGCAGAACCTTTCAGGATGAGGGTTTCTTGGGAGACATTCGTTTTAGAGTATATGACCCCTCACATGAAACAGCTCTAAAAATGGCATTTGTAGCTTCTCCAGCATTCACCCACTCTCACAGGAGAGTCATACATCCAGTGTTTCTGCTTTCTACAAACCAGCACAACAGGAATAGGGTCAGAATAGGACATAACAAAAGTAAGAAAAATGTGCTTTATGAACTCAGCAGTTGTACAAAGAACAGTGATGAAATAATTTGAATTTAAGGACTAGTGTCTGAAAGACTGTAGCAGTTTCCCTGAAATTAGCATACCAAAACAGATACTTGAAAGTGACCAGTTTATGTGAATTAGCATAGCATACATAAATAAGTAAGGGAGACAGAAAAGAAACTTGCTTATGATTAAAACAAGACCAGAGACATCAAAATAGTTATTCCATAACAGAAGTTACCCTTATGTGTTGATATCTCAGTAAACATAGTCAAACTAGTTTCAATATTGCAGTATTACTTTGGTTTTATTAATGTTATCTTTGGGAAGCTAGAAAAATAGGAACATGTTCAGTGATAAGCTACAACTCTTAAAATATCTTATGTTATAGTTTTGAATTTAGAACCTTAAACATTCTATGTAAATGATAAAAATAAAATTTTAAAAATACCTCAAATAATCCATCAATTTGATCACATAACTCCTCTGACCAGTATTATTTTAACATTATTTTAAAACAGTATTTTAATTGATGTTGCTATTGGGTATGTTTTAAAGATCAAAAATAACACCAAAGAAATTTGAAGCTGAATTGGTCACTGTTAGTAAAAATATTGGTATTAAGTGAATATATATTAATAGATAATAGGGATAATATACAAAGTAATAATTAAATTAGTATTTTTAGAATAGAGAAATGAAAGCAAATATAAAGAGGTTAAATAAAATCCCAGTAATGTTTCTTTTGATTTAAAAATATCAGCATAAACTTATTAATCTTCCCTCTTAAAAATGCATCTTTCCTAGATCTGCTTGTTGAGAATGCATAAAGGCAATGACAACACAAAAGCAGTCATACACTAGAACCAGTATTTAAGTATCTAAACACTACTACTCACTAAGAGAAATAAGACTCTTTTTGAAAAATGTTTTCAGAACTGGGAGAAAGAAATATGTAAGACAGCCATGAAATATCTTGTTGTCTAAGGAAGCAAGAAATCTGCCCAAGACTACTGAGATCACCTCCAAAGGATTTAAAAGTCAACTTGAATAGGTTTATCATGGCCAAAGATAAAACAGTTGGGGCAACCAAAAACAAGAATTACAGTGAAGTGAAGCATACAATACATAGAAATCCATGAATTAAAAAAAATCACTTATGAGTCACTTTTGCCTGGTATCTCCTCAGAAACTACTGTACTAGGGTAATTATTAATACCACTCCATCTCAGAAGTGTTTCAGTTTAGAGGTTAAATTATATGGTAATGCTGCCTTTTTAGACTGCTGATGTAATAATTCATTATTCTGCAAATTGGCAAATATAAGAAAAGAAATTATACTACTTTATAATATAAACTCTTTCAGAGTAGGCAAATATTTGATAAGGTTAATTTCCTTTCATAGAAGAAGTCCAACTAATAAAGCAGAAAGAATGATAGAAGATTAAAATCATTTTACAAGCACAAATTAAATAATGGATCTAGATAACAATATTTACTAGATTCTATAAAAACCACAAGAAATGTTACTGGTGAACTTAGTAATGCACAGATTGTCTGACAATTAAAAACACTGATCTGTCTTGAGAAAACCAGACTGTGTGTACCTATGATGTAATGTTAAAGAAAGATAACAATAACCCACAAATTTTTCTTGCCAAAATTAAAACTTCCAGATTGAATTACAGGAAATTGAAAGAAGAGAAGGATGTAGAATAATGTAAAGAGAGAACAAGTCAAATACAGAGTGTGGAATAGGATACAAAATGATTAACCACATTTCTTAAGAACAACAACAACAAAAATGGCTTGTCTTCATTGGTGAATTTTTCTAAACACTAAAGGAAGAAATCATACTAATTCTATGCAAAGTCTTCCAGGAAATAGAAGAGACAATATTTAATCTGATACCCAAACCACACAAAGCCTAGTATTTCTGGTGGGGAGAGGGGAAGCCTTAATCATGGGAGTAAGGGCAACAAATAATTTTGTACCGATAGCACTAAAGAAAGTGAAGGTGAAAGTTGCTCAGTCGTTTCTGGCTTTGCAACCCCATTCACTATACAAGGCACTGAAGAAAATCCATCGAAAGGGAAACAAAACAATAAAAACCATATCCTGTTAAAGGGGAGACAGTATAAACTGGGGACAGAACTGCAGTCTGGGGAGGAGCAGGAGCATTAAAGGGGCCACTCTGTCAAGTGTTTGACCTTGCATATTTAATTAACTTTCCCTTTTTCCCCAAGGGTCAATGTGTAGGGTAATAATAATAGATCTGTTTCTCAATGATAGTACCTTTTCAAATTGAAATGTTGATAAGGAAAGCTATTCTTTGATTTTTTTTCTGACTAAAGTTTCCCATTTATGCATATCTGTTTAGCAACTTAATGATGGGGAAGTTTGCATATTTTCCGAAAAATGAACTATTTCTTTTGCTAGTTACATTTAACTTTAAATATCTTTTTAAAACCCAAAATCAAGAGGACAGTTCATACAAGTCAAATTGCTTGAGTATACTCTTTGTGCATCTGTTGAGAATTCACCTGACACTGGTTTTAATCCATCAAGGACATAGCTCATTTGACATTTTATATTAGTTTGGGGAATCACTTCAGATCATAGACAACTCCTCAAAATGGAAAAAAAAAAAAATACTATTAACAGGTAACTTTAAAGTGTTCATCTTCTTACTTTACTCCTAATCTGGAATGAGCTTCTATCTCCTTTCTAACCATTTGGTGAGGGAGAAAAACACTGATATTATGGGAATGAGAACTAGAGGCTAAGAGTGCAAAGGCCCCATGGAAGGCCATCATCAAAATAATATTTATAAAATGGATGACACCTCTAGTTCCTTTTCTTACTTCAACACTAATATATGACTTAGAAATAGGGAGAATTAAACATAAAAATGCTAAATAAAACAGAAATATCTTTTGTTCCCAGTACAGATTATAGCTTTTCTAAAAAGCTATTTTTTCTTAATTCAATTTGTGTGTGTTTAAGATCTTATTTACATAGAGAAAACAACCACAGTGATAATTAAAATTTCCTCAGAAATTACTTAATCACTCAACTGTTAACATAAATTGAATCCATTTTAAACTAATGAACTGTAGAAATAGCAGTAGAATTGAATGAGATCACAGATGACTAAAATCTAGTCTAAATTAATTTACACTAAAAGCTTTACTTAATCAAAATGCAAGCTTTAAATAAATGTCATTTCTTGCTTACAAGTCTCATTGAAAATAAGTAATGGTCTCTAAATATAGTGGAGAAAGACATTCTCTTATAGTCTCATGAAAAATAATATGAGTGGTTTGTTTACAAATGGTTGCTATCTTCAAAACTCTACATTTCTGTCCTTACCTAAAAGTCATATTAATTTTAACTGCTTTGCAATCAATTTGTATCAATAAAATTATGTTCTTAAATTATACTCTGAATATATAATGTTACTTTTGCCTCATTATCCAAGTCTTTGGAGCTTCGAAGTAATCAATCATACATTTGCCTTTTATTTGTTTCATGGTTAATTGGAGATAACAAATAGAAGTGTTTATCTTTCTTCATGTATACCTTTCTAAGGAATCCATCGTGAAGTACATGAAAAATTATACCTATCTTAATTTAGAGATTGTTAATATTCAGCTCAGAAAACTGAAACTCAAAATAGGAATTTTTTTTAATATTGTACTTTGTATTTGGAGTGATTCAAGGATAATAATAGACAGATTACAATTTAGATTTTTTTCTAAGTTGGTTGTAAAAATAATGAATCTTGTCAGTAGGATAAGACTATAAAAAAGTATTAATGTTTTATCACATTTATTGGGAAATACTTGACAAAAAAGACACAAAAGTTTTCTTTGTCATTTATTACATTTTAGATTCTATGTTCATTAGCCCTATTGATATTTTATCCTATTGAAAGGGAAGATGTATTAATTTCAAAAAATGAAAAGTGGTTAAAAGTTTTTGTACTGTCCAGAGACCAACTTCAGCTAATAGATTTTTTATGATTCCTTATTCAATATTAAGAGCTTCCCTGGTGGCTCAGACAGTGAAGAATCGGTCTGCAGCAAAGGAAACCTGGATTAGATCACTGGGTTGGGAAGATTCCCTGGAGAAGGGAATAGCTACCCACTCTAGTAATTTTGCCTGGAGAATTCCATGGACAGAGGAGCCTGGTGGGCTATAGTCTATGGGATTGGACACAACAGAGCGATTTACACACACACATACTTAATATTATCTTCTGTTACAAGTTAATTTTGAAAGAAATGGACAATTTTTTTAATACTGCTAATGGGGTTTAATATGCCTTTGGGGAAAATATGCCTTTGTTTCCTAATAGATAAGGAAACATAATGCTACATGCATATCACTTAGCAAGTCACTTAGCAGATTGTGTGGTAATGGGTTATCTTCTCATTTATCTTCTTCCCTAGAGTCCCTAGATCTTCCTGAAGATAGAACAAAGGTCTTTTCTTATTTGTGCCTCCAAACCCTAGCATAATGCCTAAAACAAAAATGCTCTTGAGCCTAAATCAGAGTCTAATACTGAGTCAGTGCTAGTAACACAGTAGGTTTTTCTGGTCCATGCTGAAGTGTCACCTGACTGGAGTCTTACTTGATCATGCCATTTAAAATAGGAATTCTCCCCAAATGAATCTACCACTCCCTCCTCTCTTTTATTAAAACTTTGTGTTTAGCACTTATTACTGTATGACATTTTATACATTTTTTTTTGTTCTGTGTGTTCCCTATATCATCAGTGAATAGTTGTGGAATAAATGAAGAGATGAATGAGGAAGCAAAAGAAATTCAAATAGCTCATGAAGCAATATCATTATGTGAGAACTTTTTTTAAGTGACTTATCATTATGTTTCTGATGTTCTTTTTCTTCTCCCTGGATCCTGATATTTCTAATTTTGTAGTTCTACAACAACTTCTACCCAGAGAGTTCTGGTGCTATTTGTGAAAGGGACTAAAATTGAAAATAGTTATTATTTCCAATATAAGACCAAGCAACTTAATTAGTCTCTATAAAACTTATTACAAGCTATTACATTTTAAAAGAAAAAAGGCATCAATATTTTACAAATAACAAACACAAGCTAGTTTTGCTATACTCTAAACCACTACTGTCCAAGAGAACATTTTGCAGGGATGAAAATGTTCTGTATCTGTGCTGTCCTACATGGAAGAAGCTAGACACAAGTGGTTATTGAGCACTTGAAATATGATGACAATATTGATCATGTTGGGCAAGCACTTATTTATTATTCTCCTAATATATGATCAGAAATTTTAAAAGAAATAAGGCAACAAGAGTACTGAATTTCATAAAAACATTAGGAGGTTAATTTTTACCAATAATGATATTTCTTTGCAAAATTGCTATGGAAAAGTAGCTTCAATCACTTAAGATTTATTATGAAGAGTTTTGCTTGTCTTCTATTATAAAGGATGGAGTAAGATACATAATAAATTGTCACCCTGCTTATTTAACTTATATGCAGAGTACATCATGAGAAACGCTGGGCTGGATGAAGCACAAGCTGGAATCAAGACTGCTTGGAGAAATATCAATAACCTCAGATATGCAGATGACACCACCCTTATGGCAGAAAGCAAAGAAGAACTAAAGAGCTTCTTGATGAAAGTGAAAGAGGAGAGTGAAAAATGTGGCTTAAAGCTCAACATCCAGAAAACTAAGATCATGGCATCTGGTCCCATCACTTCAAGGCAAATAGATGGGGAAACAGTAGAAACAGTGGCTAACTTTATTTTGGGGGCTCCAAAATCACTGCAGATGGTGACTGCAGCCATGAAATTAAAAGACTTTACTCCTTGGAAGGAAAGTTATGACCAACTTAGACAGTATATTAAAAAGCAGAGACATTACTTTGCCAACAAAGGTCTGTCTAGTCAAGGCTATGGTTTTTCCAGTGGTCACGTATGGATGTGAGAGTTGGACTATTAAGAAAGCTGAGCACAAAAGAATTGATGCTTTTGAACTGTGATGTTGGAGAAGACTCTTGAGAGTCCCTTGGACTGCAAGGAGATCCAACCAGTCCATCCTAAAGGAGATCAGTCCTAGGTGTTCATTAGAAGAACTGATGTTGAAGCTGAAACTCCAATTCTTTGGCCACCTGATGAGAAGAACTGACTCATTTGAAAAGACCCTGATGCTGGGAGGGATTGGAGGCAGGAGAAGAAGGGGACAACAGAGGATGAGATGGTTGGATGGCATCACCGCCTCAATGGACATGAGTTTGGGTAGTCTTCGGTAGTTGGTGATGGACAGGGAGGCCTGGCCTGCTGTGGTTCATGGGGTCGCAAAGAGTCAGACAGGACTGAGCAATTGAACTGAACTGAACTGAACTGAGGGTATATGAAAATAGACACTGTAAAAAAATTTTTTTAAATGCTAAAAAATGACCAAAATATTTTTTAAAATAAACAGAAATAAAAACTTGACCTGAAAGATTTTATGGCCATAAAATGAATAAAAAATAGAAATAAGGGACTTGCTTTGTGAATTGCACTGTTCTGAGTCTAGTTCATTCACTAAGCCAATTACAAAGGCATGGTCCATTGTGATTAAACCTGAAAGACACATTTATTAAAATAGTTGGGCTCTTCTGAAAGCGGCAGTTAATAAAAAAAATAACAAAACCATATTACAAAATTTACTAAGAAGAGATGAAACTCTCAAATTACAAAAGAAATGACAGTGAAAAAAAGAAATTTTAGAAAATTTCTGGAAATCAAATAAGCATTGTTAAACAAATATAAGAATCCAGTAATGTGGAAAATAGAAAAATAGTATACAAAAATTGGCATCTCTCCTGTAGATATTGGATTTCTACAATCAGCAAATGGAAAGTGCAATGGAGAAAATCCCAATGAAAATAGCATCAAAACTTACAAAATACTAACAAACACCCATAGCAAGAGATGCTAAATACTTACTGATGTTGAAAAGAAATGACTGGTAAGAAACATCATGCTTTAAAATGGAAAGATTCAATATAAAAGAAGTTAATTGTCCTTGTATTAAACTATAAAACTCATGTAATTCCACTCAATATCCTAATGAGATATGTGTGTATTTATATGTAAGTGCATACATCAGCTTTCCTGGCCCAGGTTAAATTAATAAACCCCCTTAAGTTTCTGATCCCCTTATTGCCCTCTTAAGTCTCTGGACATCATTAAGGATGATTGATTTAATTAAGAGTCACAATATTTAAGAAACCAGATTGAATCAATGGGAATGTTGTTTCCCTGACATGAGGGACATCTCAAAACTGACCTGTTTAATTTCCTTTAAGAAGAATGGATCACATTTTCTCAGTTCTTCTTATGTAAGTAATTTTGGATTACATTCTGAACATTGTTAGAGCTGTATTGTTGGTGCTTACATTCTGTATACTCCTATAAAGGGTGTTTTTATTTTTAAAGTAAAAAATTACCTTGATTATGATCAAATTGCAAACATTTTCTTGCCTGTTGGAGACAGCACCTCAAATCTTAGTTTCCTCTTTTTAGCCTTTGTTGAAAGTTGCTTTTAAGTCTTTTCCATACTTGTATGCTTCAGTGGTTAGCCAGAGATGTTAGGAAAGTTTATATGCAGAACTTGGGGATTCCTTCTGTGGCTCTCTCCTTTCCAGGTTTTCCTCCTCACTTTCTAGGAGTCTGATTGGCCTGGTTTTATCTTCTGATTCTTAGGCTAGAAAAATATGTGGGTTTTTACCAGAGTTTTAACTTTCTTGGGCCACACTGGGAGAGTCGCCTGCCTTCAAACTAATGTCATAAAAATGGGAAATCATCCATGTTGTAACTGGAAACCATTCATGTTGTAACCATCTTCCAAGTTTTATATCCTTTACAAAACAAAACAATAACAAAACACACACACACAACTTTTCTCACTTTTATCTTTTTAAAAAGTTTATCCAAATTTGATGGTTGTTTTCTTTGAGATGATTCATTTTTTAGAAAAAAATTTTTTTTGGTCATATTTGAAGAACTCCTCAGGATAGAAAAATGTAATCCTTTTTCTCAGAAGGCAGTAATATCTCTCTTGGATAGATTCCAAAACATGTAATTTGTGTGAAAAGATTATCTAAGGGATTAGATATCCATCAAAGCAAGATTTCCAAAAAGTAGTCATCCCAAAATATAAAGAATTATATCAGTGGATCAAAAAAGCAGAATTAGGTAGAATCTTTAAAAAGATTAAAGTATTTTTTCCAACTGGATAAATAGCTTGTAATTAACTGAATTTTGTTTTAGTTATTTCCTGTACTCTCTACAGATGGTGCAATATAAATTGTCTGTCTTAAAAACAAGCAAAGAGAGAGGCATTGTCTGAACACAGGGCTCTCAAGACTTTGATGTGCGATTCTACTTGTTGGGTAATATTGACAGTTAGGTATTTTAAGCAATTCATCTTGAATTAGGCATGGTGAGAATGCCAAATATGATATTACCTGAAGTCACATGAAATGATAGCTGACCATAAATTCCATAACTGAGTAGCTTCAGTTCAGTTCAGTTGCTCAGTCATGTCCAACCCCTTTGTCATCCCCTTCTCCTGCCTTCTACCTTTCCCATCATCAGGGTCTTTTCCAATATGTCAGTTCTTCGCATCAGATGGCCAAAGTACTAGAGTTTCAGCTTCAGCATATACATACATAAAATACATAAATATACATACACACATATACATACATAAAATATACATCTTTTAAATATTCTCTTTAAAAACTAAAGTTTAGTACTTTTTAAAAGTACTAAACCTCCAGCTTTCAACTATAGTAAATATGCTAGTTATTAAATTTGCTGCTTAATCTTTGTTGATGAAACAGGGCATCATGAATATGACATATCAAAGCATAATATTTATGTTTTCCTACTCATAAACATACTTTGTGAAAGGAATATTGCTACAGAGTTAAATTGCAGTCTATTTCATTTCTGACTTAGTTTTAAAGGATGTCTTATAAGAGAACATTATTGTTCAGTTGTGAAGTTGTGTCCGACTCTTTGTGACCCCATGAACAGCAGCACACCAGGCTTCCCTGTCACTCACTATGTCCCTGAGTTTGCTCAAACTCAGGTCCATTGAGTCAGTGAGGCCATCCAACCATCTCATCCTCTGTCACCTCTGTCTCCTTCTGCCCTCAATCTTCCCCAGCATCAGAGTCATTTCCAATGAGCTGGCTCTTCACATCAGATGGCCAAAGCATTGGAGCTTCAGCATCAGTCCTTCCAATGAATATTCAGGGTTGATTTCCTTTAGGATTAACTGGTTTGATCTCCTTGCTGTTCAAGGGACTCTGAAGAGTCTTCTCCAGCACCACAGTGGGAAAGCATCAATTCTTTGGCACTCAGCCTTCTTTATGGTCCAACTCTCACATCCACAGATGATTACTGAAAAAACCATAGCTTTGATTGCACAGACCTTTGTCGGTAAGATTGTACAGACCTTTTGTCTGTACAGATTGTAAGACCTTACCTTATGTTGGTAAGCTTTTTTAATACTCTGTCTAGGTTTGTCATAGCTTTTCTTCCAAGGATCAAGCATCTGTTAATTTCATGGCTGCAGTCACCATCTGCAGTCATTTTGAAGCCCAAGAAAATAAAATCTGTCACTGTTTCCATTTTTTTCCCCTTCACCGGATGCCGTGACTTTTGTGTTTTTAATGTTGAGTTTTAAGCCATCTTTTTCACTCTCCTGTTTCACCTTCATTGAGAGGCTCTTTAATTCTTCTTTGATTTCTGCCATTAAAGTGGTATCATCTTCATGTCTGAGGTTGCTGATATTTCTCCTGGCAATCTTGATTCCAGCTTGTGATTCATCCAGCCCAGCCTTTCGCATGATGCACTCAGCATAGAAATTAAATAAGCAGGGTGACAGTATACAGCCTTGTTGTGTTCTTTCCCAGTTTTGAACCAACCCGTCGTTCCATGTAAGATTCCAGTGGTTACTTCTTGACCTGCGTACAAGTTTCTCAGGAGACAGGTAAGCTGGTCTTGTATTCTCAACTCTTTTAAGAATTTTCCATAGATTGCTGTGATCCACCCAGTGGAAGGTTTTTGTGCAGTCAGTGAAGCTAAATAGAGGTTTTTGTTGCTAATCCTTTCTTTCCAAGATCCAGCAGGTGTTGGCAATTTGACCTCTGGTTCCTCTGCCTTTTTGAAATACAGCTTGTACATCTGGAAGTTCTCAGTTCACATACTGCTGAAGCCTAGCTTGAAGGATTCTGAACATTATCTTACTAAGAGAACATAATGTAACTTTTTATTTAAAAATCTTTAACCTAATCATTATTTCAAACATTACCAATTATCATCCTATTTCATCAGTCTGTTTTAAAGGTCTAGATTTAATTTACTTTAAATACTTTGGAATTAAAATAATTTCTAAAAAAATAATTTTTCTATTACATTACACCCAAGAATAATTTGTTTAAAAGACTTCTAATACTTAGAAATGGTTTTTTGCTTTTTCAAAGGATTTTGATCATCAAAACTTATCAGAGAACTAACAGCTAGAATAAAGAAAGGACTTAGATATTATGGAAAAAAAAAAACACAGGATTTATTTTATTTAAATGTCTCATGTTTCAAACAACTAAGCTCATAAATTTTAGGCAATGTTTGCTCAGTTATCTATTTATTAATCAAAATGATTTCCTCAATTATTAATTCATTATTTACTTTTATTAACCTTCAGTTTGGTTAATAAACCAAACTGTATTTGTATTTTCATGTACATCCTTTGCATTGCAACATGGTTGTGTGTGTCTTGGTGCACATATATATTTTTCCTTCAAAGAAATTCTTTGAAAAAAATAGGAAGTGAATATTTTGCTATGTTAGAATAGCATGCACCTGAATGATACTTTTTTCAGTCAAATTTGCTGTCCTGTTTGCTGCACTCAGTGCTCACTAGCCTGATGAGATGTGCAGGGCCCATGCCAGAGAGAAGCACCTGGCCTGAGGCCAGGACACTGCCTCTGTGGCCAGTTCTCAGTACACCTCTCTGAGTATAGGCTTAGAAACTGCCAGGATTAGATGAATGGTAAAATATTTCAGATGTGTTGTAGAAAAACAATAAACCATCAATATAAACACACCATCATTAGGGTGCTTGATGGGCATCTTTGAAAGAAGATGTTGGGCTGTGAATACTGTGTGTTTACTTTGCCCACAGGACATAAATGAATTCTGTAATTTGGTAACAAAGTAGTAGAGTAAAAGAGTATTGCTTTACTCTCCAGCTGGTTTGCTGGGGAAAAAATAATATTATTTCAAAGCGAAAATATTGTGCTAAACATATATCTTTACCAGTACCCAGCACAGTTTTTAGCATGTAAACTCACACATTGTTATTTTATTCTAGTGTTTGGGGGAAAAGTGCTAATAAAAACAGGCTTTCCCTTACCATCTGAATAGCAAACCATCAGTTGAAACTCTTTGCTCCCAAACATTGTATGCTATAAGCAAACGTTGGGAGACCCATTAGAGTTGAGCATACTAATTTAGTTCTCTTAATATATTCTGATGTTGAGTCTCAGTGAATGATTAAAGATGAAATAAATGGTTCATAAATATTTCTAAAATATATATATTTTTAAAAAACAATATTTGTTATCATTTTACAAAAAAGAAAAAAGAAACATCACAAAATTGTATATTGCCACACAGTAGATCTTTTTGGTTTCTCAGAGACCTGAAAACTGTGGATATTGAAAATCCACTGGATAGGATGATATGAAACCAGTTCTTATTCTGGCAACTTTTAAAATACCATTTTCAAGCTAAACAAGAAAAAAATGATAGTTTTTAAAAAATCCTTTTTTAAAATTATGAAATTTTAGAATTAAAAATGAGTGAATCATAGAGATTTATTTGTGTTTTAACTAACTTCTCACATTTCACATTTATATATACATAAAAAATATATGAGAAAAGTTAAGGAGCAAGGACACAAAAATATATTTGTCAGAGCAATTATCATAATCTTAATCTTCTGGTTTTCTATATGCCATAATTTATACAGAAGAAAATTTAGATTTTCCTTCTTTCCTCTTTAGAGACTCACACATAAATTTTATATAATAATTTCAAACAAGAGAAACTGTTTTATGAAGAATATTAAAGCTGACAAATATATAAGTTGGACAGAGTATTATGGTTTTCTCTGGAGTGCTATTGCTGGATCATATGGTAGCTCTACTTTAGTTTTTTAAGGAATCTCCATAGTGTCCTTCATAGTGGCAGTTACTAGTTTTCACTCCCACACACTCTCCAACATTTATTGTTTGTAGACTTTTTGATGATGGCTATTCTGACTGATGTGAAACTACCTCATTGTAGTTTTGATTTGCATTTTTCTAATAATTAGTGATGCTGAGAATCTTTTCATGTGCTTTTCAGCCATCAGTATGCATTCTTCAGAGAAACATTTATTTAGTTTTTCCATCTATTTTTGATTGGGTTGCTTGGTTTTTTGACATTGAGCTACATGAGCTGTTTGCATATAGTGGAGATTAATCTCTCGTCAGTTGCTTCACTGCAAATATTTTCTCCCATTCTGAGGGTTGTATTCCTGTTTTATTTATGATTTCCTTTGCTATGCAAAAGAAAACCATAATTCAAAAAGATATATGCACCCCCAATGTTTATTGCAAAGCTATTAATAATAGTCAAGATATGGAAGCAACTTAAATGGCCTTTGACAGAGGAATGGGTAAACAAGATGTGATACATATAAAGAACAGAATATTATTCAGCCATAAAAAGAACAAAATAATGCTATTTACAGGAACATGGATGGACCTAGAGCTTGTCATTCCATGTGAAGTAAGTCAAACAGAGAAAGACAAATATCACACAACATTGCTTATATATGGAATCTACAAAAAGTCTACAAATGAACTTATCTATGAAACAGAAATAGAATTACATATGTAGAAAATAAGCTTATGGTTACTGAGGGGTAAAGGGGAGGAGGCATAAATTGGGAGATTGGGATTGATACATACATGCTACTATATGTAAACTGTGAGTTGTGTGTATGTGAAGTCACTTAAGTTGTGTCCAACTCTGTGCGACCCTTTGGACTGTAGTCTTCCAGGCTCTTCTGTCCATGGAATTCTGCTGCTGCTGCTGCTAAGTCGTGTCAGTTGTGTCTGACTCTGTGCGGCCCCATAGACAGTAGCCCACCAGGATCCTCTGTTCCTGGGATTCTGCAGGCAAGAATACTGGAGTGGGTTGCCATGCCCACGTCCAGAGAATTTTTTCAACCCAGAAATTGAACCTACATCTGTTAAATCTCCTGAATTGGCAGGCAGGACCTTTACCTGTAGCACCACCTGGGAAGCTCCAAGAATACTGGAGAGGGTGGCCATTGCCTTCTCCAGGGGATCCTCCCAACCCAAGGATCAAACCCAGGTCTCCTGCATTACAGGCAGATTCTATACTGCCTGAGCCACCAGGGAAGAACCATATGTAAAATAAATAACTAATAAGGACCTACTATACAGCACAGGGAAACTTACTCAATAGACTGTAATGGCCCATATGTGAACAGAATATAAAAAACAGTGAATATATTTATGTGTATAACAAATTCACTTTGCTATATACCTGAAACTAACAAAATATTGTAAATCAACTATGTGTGTGTGCACTATGTCGCTTCAGTTACATCCAGCTCTTTGTGACTCTATGGACTGTAGCCTGTCAGACTCCTCTGTCCATGGGGATTCTCCATTCAAGTATAGTGGAGTGGGTTGCCATGCCCTCCTCCAGGGGATCTTCCTGACCCAGGGATCAAATCTGGGTCTCATGTCTCCTGCATTGGCAGATGGGTTCTTTACCTCTAGAGCCACCTGGGAAGCCCCTAAATCAACAATGCCCCAATAAAAAATTTTAAAAGACAACATATTGAAAAATAATAAAATATTTAAATTACTGATATTCTAAAAAAAAAAAAAATAGGTGGGTAGAGTAATCCCTTCTCATTCCCTTCTTAAAGGCAAGTGTTTGAGGGTGAAACCAATACACGATACTATATATTAACACCATACACAAAAATAAACTCAAAATGGATTAAAGATCTAAATGTAAGACCAGAAACTATAAAACTCCTAGAGGAGAACATAGGCAAAACACTCTCTTACATAAATCACAGCAAGATCCTCTAGATAATCCATCAGCAGATGAATGGATAAGAAAGCTGTGGTACATATACAGGATAGAATATTACTCAGCCATTAAAATGAATACATTTGAATCAGTTCTAACGAGATGGATGAAACTGGAGCCCATTATACAGAGTGAAGTAAGCCAGAAAGATAAACACCAATATAGTATACTAACACATATATATGGAATTTTAAAAGATGGTAATGATAACCCTATATGCAGGACAGAAAAAGACACACAGATGTATAGAACAGACTTTTGGACTCTGTGGAAGAAGGCAAGTGTGGGATGATCTGAGAGAATAGCATTGAAACAAGTATACTATCAAGGGTGAAACAGATAGCCAGCCCAGGTTGGATGCATGAGACAAGTGCTCAGGGCTGGTGCACTGGGAAGACCCAGAGGGATGGGGTGGGGAGGGAGGCAGGAGGGGGGATCGGGATGGGGAACACATGTAAATCCATGGCTGATTCATGTCAATGTATGGAAAAACCACTACAATATTGTAAAGTAATTAGCCTCCAACTAATAAAAATAAATGAAAAAAAATTGGAAAGTGTTGAAATTTGCATTGATTATTTCCACTGATTGGCATATCTCTTGAAGAATAATATGAACTTACTAAGATATAAAACAAATTTCCAACTGTTCCTAGCATTAGCAATCTTTTGACTGTTTCTGTATATCACATGGCAGAGAAATCTTATCTTACAAATAAATTTTTTCTGGGAAAAACGTTCAGGTTAACATTAAGTACTTCAATAAAAATATTACACATGCATGTTAAGAGGCAAAAATAGTAATCCTTGAACCCTGTCACCACTTTATCCCTATTCTGATGTAAAGAAACACAATCTTTTAATCATTTCTCATTTCAGATTATTTACATGTATATTCTCCAACTTCTTATATGGAATGTAAATGTTGCTTTATTAACTCATCACCATGGAAACTGAGGATTTTGATCACTTAAACCATCTTTCACCTCTCACCATCTCCTCCCAATATTTTGGTAATTTTATAATTATTTATTTTACTGTTTAGCAGTGCAACTTTTTATAATGTACTTACATAATTATTCCATACTTTGTGAATTATTGTTAAGTTCCCATCTAGGTTAGATAAGGATACCTTATTCTTACATTCATAGTCATTTTTCCTAATACCTTAGAAACATTGTGCTATAGATTTCTGTCCTCCAGAGTTATTAATGAGAAATCTGATGCCAGGGAGAATATTATGCAGTATTTGTTATGAGTTTTATTCTCCAGAAGCTTGCATTATTTTTTTTGTGTGTGTTATTGTTATTTCATTAGTTTAACTTTATTAACTCAATGATCATTTCTTAACTGTATATGAAACAGAAATTATGCCTGTCCATGCAGTTAATTATCTTATATTTAGTTCTGACTTCTTTTAATCTTAAAATTAAGTACTATAATTCTCACACAAATCACCATTTAATCTTACCTTCATATTTGGTATTCTGTTGGATCACCATTCTGTCTTGTACCTCACATCCTTCAGTTATCATTTCCTTTTGTATCGAAGCACCTATTTTGAAGTTACTTTAGCAAAGTTCTAATGATGCTGCACCATTAAAAATTTTCTTGTTGAAAAATTGTCTTCATTCTTTTTATAAAGATAGTTTTGCTGTGGTACATCTTACTTCCTATATTTGTGCATTTATATGTTTTTATAATTTCTTGGAAATTATCAGCTTTTACTTCCTCATATATTGCCATTTCTTCATTTTCTCCCCAAAATGAGAGCTGGATAATACCTCAGGAGCAAGCATCCCTGAGACTTGGTTGATATCAGGAAAGAGGAAGATGTAAAATCAAGGAAAGAAATAGAGGAAAACAATAGAATGGGAAAGACAAGAGATCTCTTCAAGAAATTAGAGATAACAATGGAATGTTTCATATAAAGATGGGCACACTAAAGGGCAGAAACAGAATGGACCTAACAGAAGCAGAAGATATTAAGAAGACATGGAAAGAACAAACAGAAGAACTGTACAAAAAAGATCTTAATGACCCAGATAACCATGGTGGTGTGGCCACTCATCTAGAGCCACACATCCTGGAGTGTGAAGTCAGTTGGGCCTTAGGAAGCATCACTATGGATAAAGCTAGTGGAGGTGATGTAATTCCAGCTGAGCTATTTCAAATCCTAAGAAATTATGCTGTTAAAGTGCTGCACTTAATATGCCAGCAAATTTGGAAATTTCCTGCCAGCAGTGGCCACAGAAATGGAAAAGGTCAGTTTACGTTCCAATCCCAAAGCAAGACAATGCCAAAGAATGTTCAAACTACTGCACAACTGCACTCATTTCACATGCTAGCAAGGTAATTCCCATAATCCTTCAAGCTAGGCTTCAACAATATGTGAACCGAGAACTTCCAGATGTTCAAGCTGGATTTAAAAAAAGCAGAGGAACCAGAGAACAAATTGCCAACATCCATTGGATAATAGAAATATCAAGAGAATTCCAGAAAAGCATCTACTTCTGCTTCACTTTGACTACACTTTTTCTTCTTTGCTTCACCTTTTCTACTTTGACTACACTAAAGGCTTTGGCTTTGTGGATTACAACAATGGAAAATTCTTCTAGAGATGGAAATACCAGACCACCTTACCTGCCTCCCGAGAAACCTGCATGCAGGTCAAGTAGCAACAGTTAGAACCGGATATGGAACAAAAGACTGGTTCAAAATTGGGAAAGGAATACATCAAGGCCATATATTATCACCCTGTTTATTTAACTTCTATGTTGAGTATATTATGTGAAATGTCAGGTTGGATCACAAGTGGAATCAAAAGCTGGAACCAAGATTGCCAGGAGAAATATCAACAACCTCATATATACAGATGATACCTCTTTATGACAGAAAGCAAAGAGAGAAACTATAGAGCCTCTCATTGAAGGTGAAAGAGCAGAGTGAAAAAACTGGCTTATTACTCAGGATTAAAAACACATGCATTAAAAGGTCATGGCACCCAGTCTCATCACTTCATGGCAAATAGATGGGGGAAAAATAGAAACAGTGACAGATTTTATTTTCTTTGGCTCCAGAATCACTGCAGATGGTGACTGCAGCCATGAAATTAAAAGATGCTTACTCCTTGGAAGGAAAGTTATGACCAACCTAGACAGCATATTAAAAAACAGAGACATTACTTTGCCAACAAAGGTCTGTCTAGTCAAGGCTATGTTTTTTCCAGTGGTTACGTATAGATGTGAGAGTTGGACTATAAAGAAAGCTGAGTGCCAAAGAATTGATGCTTTTGAACTGTGGTGTTGGAAAAGACTCTTGAGAGTCCCTTGGACTGCAAGGAGATCCAACCAGTCCATCCTAAAGGAGATCAGTCCTAGGTGTTCATTGGAAGAACTGATGTTCAAGCTGAAACTCCAATCTTTAGCCACCTGATGTGAAGAGTTGACTCATTAGAAATGACCCTGAAGCTGGGAAAGATTGAGAGCAGGAGGAGAAGGGGACAACAGAGGTTGAGATGGTTGGATGGCATCACCGCCTCAATGGACATGAGTTTGGGTAGTCTTCGGTAGTTGGTGATGGACAAGGAGGCCTGGTGTTATGTGGTTAATGGGGTCACAAAGAGTCAGACACAACTGAGCGACTGAACTGAACTGAACTGATGAGACAATAGTGAAAACGACATTGTCCAAACACACAATTCTCTGATGATCTTATTTAATGAAAGAGTTAAATTAGCAGAAATTCTGTCAGAGTTCATATAACTAGGGACAAGTATCTTTTTGACTCTCCATTGCTACACCCATGGAGTCCAATCTCTGTTTTGAATATTTCTATCCGTCTGTAACACTCTACCCCTCCTAATTCCTGTCTTTTACTATTGTCCAATTTAGCCAATTATTCACTTTATTTTACTGAATACACTAACATTAAGTCCATTTTTTTCCTATTTGCTCCAACTCCTACTCTCAATCTGGTTGGTTTCAAAATCCACATAGAAAGTAAAAAATGTAGCCTTGACTTCATCACATCAATAATGTTCAACTCTAGCTCGTCTTCACTATCCACTCCATAGTAATGCTCTAAATTGTCACCCAAAAGTCCTGTATCACCCAAATCCCACTATCATCTATTCTTTTCCTATTTAAATATTTATGAATTGGGTGGTTGTGGATTTCTCCAGGAACACCAGTTTATAGGCTTCTCTCTTTTTTTTTTTTCCTTCATCTTTTTGCCTCATCCTTAGTTTGTTTCATGCTGACTTAGATTCCATAACCTATCATTTTACTCATTCTCTTGGAAATATCCTAAATCCCTTTTCATTATGTTTTAAACCACACATGTTCTGGCAAATTCCCAAACTTGAATAAAATATAACTTTCTTCTGCATGATTTCACACAAATCACTATAGATGACAGCAGAAGAGTCACAGATGAAGAAGAAGAAATGTATAGAGATCATTAATAAACTAGACTGTCAGTATCATGATTCTCCATGATTTACTGTTTCTAAAGGACTTTTCTGTTTCTAAAGGATTAACCACACTAGCCCATTCTCTAAAAATAATTAATAAATATTTTGAAACTTTCTTAAATTATAGAAGTAAAATACACAGTGGTGAGCTCTCAGGTCAATTTTGTTTGAAAGTTGAAGGTACTGATTCTATATAAAAATTAAGTTTTGGTTCATCTGCTGTACTGAAAGAAGTAAAAACTAAGATGTTAAGAGTCTTAAAGAAAACCTCCTTCACCTTAAGCTGGGATATAAGAGCTACAACCACAGGAAAATATCAAATCAGACTTAAACATAACCACTGCTCTAATCCCAGAAGACAGTAGGATAGTTTGCAGAAGAGAAAGGAAAGGAAAAATATTTTTGAAGTCTCATGTCCACAAAACAATGGTGTAATAACTTTTCACTCTAGCTATGTACACTTAGATATTCAAGGAATTGCAATCCATGAACTTGTTTTACTGTCATCTCCAACAGTTAGTTTCCCTCAGGCAAAAGGTGGAAGCAAATGCAATTTCTCTCTGAAAAAGCATATACTTAACTCAGGGCTCAAGGTACCCCCAAATTTCTAAGGTACCATCAGCCGAACCAGACAGTTTAAGAAAGAAAAATGCATAAGAAAAATGCAGAAGACTTACAAGTTGAAGTGTTAGACTCGTACAGACCTCAGATAAAGGATTTCTCAAATGCAGGTTTTAAAATAACCATGATCAACTTACTTAAAGAAACAAATGACATTGTGAGGTGCTCTAGAAACCTTAAATGAAGAGGACAGGGACAAGAAAGTAAACTTTACATCATATTGTGAAAACCAAAAGGCCTCTATTTTGAGCAATTGGAAGACAGATTGAGTAGAGAATTCCAAGTCTGGAAGAGTTTCAAAGCTGACTGGCTTCTCAATCATGACTCCTCTTATGTTATAGCCATGGCCTTATTAGAAAAGATATGGAACTCTGCTAATTAGGATGAGAAAATTGGAGTGGATTTGTCAGGGAATCTTGAAACCCTATATGTACGTATTCCTCTAAACAATCCAGGCCAGACGAAGTAGCCCACTTCTCTCCTTGCTAGAGGCAGACAGCACCTTACCCTCTGCCCCTAGTTGTAGTTAATTTCGCTGAGGAATACATAGAACAAATAAAAGTTAAATGTGGTTATATATTAAAGAAGATGTTTTATATGTTGGCAAGAGGGATGTATGTCCTATAATAAATCATACCCAGAGTGCCAGAAATCTAGGGAGAGGTCTGTCATGTGAGCCAGAGAGCTTGATAGTGGAGCTCTGCAGTTGCCAGAAATCCAGAATGCCAGAAAAGGTGACATGCTGATCTTGTCCTTCTTCCAGTTTTTCCCTTTTCTACCTGTGTACCACCACCATATTGAATATTTTTTTAAGAAGGTCTAAATTCTTAGGGAATGAGTCATGTACATCCAAATTTATCTCACTTGAAAAGCCAACAGATTTGAGGCCCTCCCTTCCCTTCAGGACTATGTTTAATTATGTCCAAGAGAGAACAAAGAGTTCATTTTGTCTTCAGAAATTTGTTGGATAACAATTTTTTAAAAAGTGATAGAAAGGCTAAATGTTATATTGCATAATAGTATATGATAAGACGACTAAAGAAAGGGAATGATGATGTTTATACTTTTTAAAAGTATGTTAATTTTGTCTGAAACTAACTTTAAATGAAATATAATTATGTATAGGAGAAAAACCATAATAGTTCAAACCAATGTTGAAACAAAATGATCATCCAAATCAAACACTCTGCTGTCTTCTCAATAGACTTGATTGCACTCTAGTGTTAGAATTATTGATAGAACCAAAATTACTGTTAAGAACTATGTGCGATTTCTAGTTAGAAAAACTAGAAATAGCTCTTTTACTTTTTTTCCTCCTGTTCATCTGTCTTTTTTTTTTTCCATTTATTTTTATTAGTTGGAAGCTAATTACTTTACAATATTGTTGTGGGTTTTGTCATACATTGACATGAATCAGCCATGGATTTACATGTGTTCCCCATCCCGATCCCCCCTCCCACCTCCCTCTGCACTCGATCCCTCTGGGTCTTCCCAGTGCACCAGGCCCGAGCACTTGTCTCATGCATCCAACCTGGGCTGGTGATCTGTTTCACCCTTGATAATATACATGTTTCGATGCTGTTCTTCGAAACATCCCACCCTCGCCTTCTCCCACAGAGTCCACAATTCTGTTCTGTACATGTGTGTCTCTTTTTCTGTTTTGCATATAGGGTTATCGTTACCATCTTTCTAAATTCCATATATATGTGTTAGTATACTGTATTGATCTTTATCTTTCTGGCTTACTTCACTCTGTATAATGGGCTCCAGTTTGTAGAAGTTATTCGAGGTCTCTGAAATCCAGATTGCCCAAGTGTAAATTAATATTTTGACATAATGATTTATGAAATCCTTTCAAGCTTGAGTATTTTATGTAATTTTTGATGCTCTGATTCAAATATATTTTATCCTTAAATTCAAAAAAGAATAAGCTATTAACATTATTATTAAGATAAATATTCAGAAAGCATTTTTCATCTTCTCACGATCTATTGTGTAAGTTCGAGCTGATTTTTAAGCCCCTATATGGTATAATTCCAACTTATTATTGCCTCTTCTGTCCTATGTGGTCTATATATTAGTCAATTATTCTCCATCCCACAAATGTGGATGCATCTTTTTTTTTTTTAATTTTTTCCATTTATTTTTATTAGTTGGAGGCTAATTACTTTACAACATTGCAGTGGTTTTTGTCATACATTGAAATGAATTAGCCATGGATTTTCATGTATTCCCCATCCCGGTCCCCACTCCCACCTCCCTCTCCACCCCATCCCTCTGGGTCTTCCCAGTGCACCAGGCCCGAGCACTTGTCTCATGCATCCAACATGGGCTGGTGATCTGTTTCACCCTAGATAATATACATGTTTCGATGCTGTTCTCTTGAAACATCCCACCCTTGCCTTCTCCCACAGAGTCTACAAGTCTGTTCTATACATCTGAGTCTCTTTTTCTGTTTTGCATATAGGGTTATCATTACCATCTTTCTAAATTCCATATATATGTGTTAGTATACTGTAATGGTCTTTATCTTTTTGGCTTACTTCACTCTGTATAATGGGCTCCAGTTTCATCCATCTCATTAGAACTGATTCAAATGAATTCTTTTTAATGGCTGAATAATATTCCATGGTGTATATGTACCACAGCTTCCTCATCCATTCGTCTGCTGATGGGCATCTAGGTTGCTTCCATGTCCTGGCTATTATAAACAGTGCTGCAATGAACATTGGGGTGCACGTGTCTCTTTCAGATCTGGCTTCCTTGGTGTGTGTGCCCAGAAGTGGGATTGCTGGGTCATATGGCAGTTCTATTTCCAGCTTTTTAAGAAATCTCCACACTGTTTTCCATAGTGGCTGTACTAATTTGCATTCCCACCAACAGTGTAAGAGGGTTCCCTTTTCTATGTGGATGCATCCTATATTGTTTCTTCCTTTTACTTTCCTCTACTTTGTTGTTTCTTCTCCCTTTCTTTTGGATGACTTTCATCCCATACTCATCTGAATGTTGAAAGTTTCTTTATTAAATTTTAAGTCAAATGCCAACAGCTTTATAAAACCTTATCTAGTGACCCAGAAGAAATGATGTTTCTATATCTAATGCTTAGTAACTACTATGAAATTTAATCTAAAACATAACCCATCACACTGTCTTGCAATTTTGTTCTTTATGTTTCTGTCTTATTCTCTCTACGATAAAGCAAGCTCCTTTAAGGATGGTATCATGTTTTGGGTATACAATGTTCATCCTGTCATCAGCTTCACACCCCTAAATGCCTAAAAACTAAAGGACATTCTCAGATAATTTGATTGGTAGTGGTCTTTTGGGAAGAAAGGAAAGTTAAAAAAGAATTGTTATCATACTAAGGCACATACCTGACCAAAACCCCAGAACCAGTTACAGGACTTATAGTCAACTTAGTCTTTCATTAGATTGCATTATCAATTCTATTAATGTTTCTAGATGATTCATGATTTGAAGGTTCATCACTAGCCATCTTTCCAATCTAGAACTGTGGTCATATCCTTCCAGATGTCTTGACAAAATCAGCTCTTATGAACAACAGATAAATTAGTGTGCAATGCCCTTAACTGAACTAAGATAGCATGACAAATAAGAACAATAACATGCTTTAAAAAAATTTATAACAAAGGAAATTCTGGGCTTCATTAAAGCCAAAGGTGATTCTAGAACTTGAACCATCTAAAGGAAGAACTTGTAAACTATAGTGTTAGTTGCTCAGTCATGTCTGACTCTTTGTGACTCCATGGACTGTAGCCCACCAGGCTCCTCTGTCCATGGAATTCTCCAGATAAGAATACTGAAGTAGGTTGTCATTTACTTCTCTAGGGGATTTTCCTGACCCAGTAATTGAACCTGGGCTTCCCTAGTGGATCAGATGGTAAAGAATCCACTTGCAATGGGGAAGACCTGGGTTCCATTCCTGGGTTGGGAAGATCCCCTGGAGGAAGGCATGACAACCCACTCCAGGATTCTTGCCTGGATAGTTTCCATGGACAGAGGATTCTGGTTAGCTACAGTCCTGCGCTTAGTCACTCAGTCCAACTTTTTGGAACGCCATGGACAGTAGCCCACCAGGCTCCTCTGTCCATGAGGATTCTCCAAGTAAGAATCCTGGAGTGATTTGCCATGCCCTTCTCCAAGGGATCTTCCCTACCCAGGGATCTGACCTAGGTCTCCCACATTGCAAGTGGATTCTTTACCAGCTGAGCTACCAGGGAACAGCCCACAGGGTTGCAAAGAACTGGACATGATTGAACGACTAAGCACAGTACAGCACAGCTCCTGCATTGCAGGCAGATCCTTTACTGTCTGAGCGACCAGGGAAGCCCTTATATACTAGGGATATACAATTGTTTATTACTTTGTATGACTGTTCATATTATCCCTTAAAACTTGGAATTAATATTTAAAATATGCAAGCATAAAATATAGAAAATTATCAAAAGATATTTCATATGAAACCATTTTGAAAATAACCAGAAAAAATATAATCACTTTATAGTATTTGACTAGATAATTACTTGAAACAAAAATGTTTAGAATTATTACAATGAAGAAGTCTTTTGGGAGTAAAAGTATAAAAATTATGCCAGTTTATTTTTATTCATAGGAGTCCTGTGTTTTACTAACTAATTGCATAACTTTTTGTGGCTAATACAAATTGTGACTCATATGGTTAATAATATGTGTTAATTAACAACAAGAAGCATTAGTTACAAAGCTTAATTTCTACTAAACATCTTGGCTGTTTATGTAGATATACTTCTCTGTAGATTTATGAAGGACATTATTTCCCTATTAATTGTTATAATATATCCAAGTATCTATTCTATGAGCATTATTTTAAATATAAGTGGTAAAAGTTAATGTTATATATAATCATATAATTAGGTTCTTGCCCATTTACATATTTTAACATTTAGATTAAGTTAATTCTTTTATTTTCTTACATGGAGAAAGAACACAGCAGGGAGTTCTGTTTAAACAAATTTTGACCATCATTTTGTAGAATCATATACAATTCTGTTGTACAAATAGTGTTATAAATTAAAAATAAATTTCAGTTATTTTTAAGGACGTCTAGAAAGACCTATTTTTAGAAATCCTCTAGTCCCAATGGTGTACAAAGATCTCTTTTAGCTTTCAGGATATGAGCTTATAAAAGGCTTATCATGTAATTGGAATTATAGACTATATATTTAAATAAAACACAAATAATACAAAATATATTTGTATCCACTAAGTAAAATTAGTTTTTATTTTATTTTTATAACAGAAACTATAAAATGTGTTTTTAAAAACTGAATTGTGGGTTGGTCTTTCATAATAGATTAGATCTGTGTGAACAAACAAGTGGGTAAGGACCATTCTCAAGAAGTAAACCACACAGACCAAACACAGGGACTAGAATGTACACAGTGGTTCAAGGACAATGAGGAAACAAAGTATAGGGTTTGAATACGTGACTAATGGGAACTAAATTTTGAAAAGAATGTAGTATTTTTAAATTTAGTGAATGCTATCATTCAATGATTTTTTTTTTTAAAAGACATTGGGAGTAGAGAAATAACATGGTAATGCTCAAGAGAGCTTCCCAGACTTTAATGTGCCTGTCAATCACTTGGGGATCCTGCTACAATGCAAATTTAGACTCAGAAGTTCTAAGTAGAGCCTGAGATTTTGCCTTTTTAACAAGCTCCCAGATGGTGCTAATACTACCAGTTCCCTGACCACTCACTGAGTCGCAATGCCAAACAGACAGCTCAGAACCTAGACATAAAGAAACTAATTTGAAGTCTAATGCAGGAATCCTGGCACAAAGCAAGGAAGACTAGTGACAGTCAGTGAGGAAGGAAATTACAGAATGTCAGAAATGTTCCATGGGGAGAATTATTAGTTATGTCATTTACACTTCAATTTAAAAAATAAATAAATACTGAAAATGAAATAATATTTTAAGTAATTTGGATTTAGAGCAATCTTACTCCTTGGAGGGAAAGTTATGACCAACCTAGACAGCATATTAAAAGGCAGAGACATTACTTTACCAACAAAGATCTGTCTAGTGAAGGCTGTGGTTTTTCCAGCAGTCATGTATGGATGTAAGAGTTGGACTATAAAGAAAGCTGAGCACCAAAGAATTGATGTTTTTGCACTGTGGTGTTGGAGAAGACTCTTGAGTGTCCCTTGGACTGCAAGGAGATCCAACCTGTCCATTCTAAAGGAGATCAGTCCTGGGTGTTCATTGGAAGGACTGATGTTGAAGGTGAAACTCCAATCCTTTGGCCACCTGTTGCAAAGAGCGGACTCATTTGAAAAGACCCTGATTCTGGGAAAGATTGAGGGCAGGAGGAGAAGGGGATGACAGAGGATGAGATGGTTGGATGGCATCACCGTCTCAATGGACATGAGTTTGGGTAGGCTCTGGGAGTTGTTGATGGACTGGGAAGCCTGGCGTGCTGTGGTTCATGGGGTTACAAAGAGTCAGACACAACTGAGCAACAGCACTGAATTGAACTGAAAAAAAGATGAATCCATTTGTTTTCTGTTTGTGAGACTGAAAGCATATGCTAATTTGAAAATAATTTCTCGAGTGTGGTATGGCATGGAGGGAAACATAAGTATCCTTTTAGACTTTAAATTTGCATTTATGGTAAAACACCCAGTGGAAATGTGCACCAGGTGAGGATATGAAGTTCTGAAGAAACCTGCACATTTCTGTTTTGAGATAATAGTTTCAGCCACAGAGATAGTTAAAATCATCCTGGAGAAGCTGGTCACAAAGACAGGAGTCAACACATAGAGCAAGATAAACTCAGAGGAGGAGAAAAGCAGTATAAGATGTAACTAAGAAGTCATGGAAGTTAGGAGGCCCTTAAACCTAGGAACCAGAATGTAATCAATGAACTGAGATCTGTAGGGCAAATACTTTGTTTTAGTCATGACAAAACCACAGATAACCAGGAAATGTAAAAGTTTAATTGAACTCTTCTGAGGTAGATCTAATAAAAAAATACTTTCATTTACCTAGAATATTTACATTATCAACAACATTTTGTTGCTGAATATAGTAATATTCTATTTAGGTTTTTCTGCATATGTATCCGGAATTATTGTCCCCATCACCACACTTGTACCATAATTTGGCACTTTCACATTTTGATCTCATGATAGAAAGGTGAGGTTGGTCAAGAGCTAAGTGCTTTGTATTATGTGCTTGCTTATCTGTCTTGAATATAAAATTTGGGAAAGTCTTTCAGACTTTTACAACATTAACACCTATATGAATTTCAAATAATATTAGATTTAGCTTATGTTTTCTTCCATTCAATGATTAACAATTTGGCAGATATTCAATTAGTTCTTTAATAATATTACTTCATACACATAAGAGATATTATAAATCCTTTTTCAACCTCAGTTTTTAAAAAACTGTCTATACTTTTTAGTGTTTCTTCTTTGACATTTTATTTTCCAACTACCCTTGATCATCATTTAGTTTGAATAAATTGTGTGTTTGAGTACTATGGATATCTATATTTTAATTTTGAGGACTAGTGTAGGATTAAACCTATTATAGTACAGAGTCTGTTAAATAAAACCATGCCCTATTCAGAAAATGGTGGGTAAATTAAACCATAATTTATATGTTTTCTTTATTTGTATTCCTTTTTTCTAGCTTGTCTTGTGTTACTAAACATTCATATTTTGAAAGTTATGTTTTTAAAGAATTCTGATGATAAAGGCTTCCCTGGTGGCTCAGTATCAAATAATTCACCTGCCAGTGGGATCGATTCCTGGTCCAGGAAGGTGGAAAATACTGCGGAGAAACCAAACCCCTGCACCACAACTATTAAGCCTGCAGTCTAGAGCCTGGGAGTCCTAACTACTGAGTCCACATGCCCCAGAGCCCATGCTCTGCAACGAGGAAAAGTTACTTCAATGAGAAGTCTGTGTATCACACTAGAGAGTAGCCCCACTCACCACAACTAGAGAAAAGCCCCACAGTAACTAAGACCCAGCACAGCTAAAAATAAATAAATAAAATTACTAAAGAAGAAATAGCATGGCATTGTTGACACTGCCCTCCATTTTTTTCTAATGATAAAATCCAAATGATAATGTTTAAATACTCAAGAGTTGGAAACACTTATGACCAAAGACATACATATATGTATTACTCTTGGGAATTATTCACAGACTTGTGTAACAGGCCTCAGTATCATATTGCCTCAAAACATACGAATTCTAAAATATGTAATTAAATACTGATGAATTAAAGGTTTTAGTGATCTTTCAATATCCTTGGCTTTTGAGTTATGTTGGTGACTACTGGGTTTGAAACAGGTTAGTGTTTTTGGAGCTGAAATATGAGAATAAAGCAATATTTATTATATTTCACTTATTTATATTTATATATTTATTGTATGGTGTGAGGAATTAAATAATATACCAAAGGCAAATTTGGGAGTAAAAGGGTCAAAAATAAAAGAGTTAGTCCAAATAAACTGCCAGTAAAAGGGAACTAAAGAGAGGTAAAAAATCAGAAGCAGGCTATGGAACTGAAGCTAGAGTAACAACACGGTGCAAGTAGAATTGCAAGGGGAGGTTGAAAGCAGAGCTAAATGGATTTCTAAGACTGTGGTAAATACAATGTAGAGGCCATTATTCAGGGCAACTGCAATGTTGATTATCAATAGAGTTCTGGAGATGTTAATGGTGCTAGATATGTTCAAAGTTAACAATGTGTTTTTTTATCCTCAAATAAAAGAAGTGGTTTAATGAAAAATCTCAAAGTGAAAAATTCTGGTGTGTCATTTTACAAAATTAATACAAATCCAGTTAAAAAACAAATGGTGGCTATTGTCTTGAAAATTGAAATAAGAGTAAATAATGGAACTGTTTAGTGTAGGGGCCGGTAACCTACACAATGGGGACCAACAGGCTGATAGACCTTAAGTATACTTCTGGTTCTGCCATTTGCTGACCTCTAACAATGGCGCCAAACTGTCAAGACAATGCAAGATTTAAATACTATAATAAATGAATTGTACCGGCTTATCAATTGTCAATTTTTTGGGTCATGGTGCCCAGACATGTAGTCAAACATTATTCTGGATGTTTCTATGAGGGTGTCTCTGGATGAGATTAACCTTTAAAAGATCAGACTTTGAGTAAAACAGATTGTCCTTAAAATGTGGGCAATCAGCTTAAAGCCTGCATAGAACAAAAGAGTGTTCTCTCAGAGAATTTGTAAGAGGGAATTCTGCAGCAGACAACCTTCATAGTTGAAGTGCATCACTCCTTTCCTGGGTTTTCAGCTTGATAGCCATCAAATTTAAATTACAGTATGAATTCTTTCCTACGTCCAGTTTACTGGCCCACCCTTTAGTCTTTGGATTTTCCATCCTCCATAACTGCATGAGCCAATTTCTTTAAGTGAATGAATGAATGGATGGTTTTATGCATATATATAAGCATGTGTTCCTACACACATGCATACACACACACACATACACACATCCTATTGGTTTTGCTTCCCTGGAGAACCCTAACACAGATTTTATTTGGTTAAGCATTCTAAAAAGTAGTACTTTTTAACTGATATCAAAATTTAATATTAAAATACAAACTACTCTATCACTATTCTTGTATTTTAAATTATTTTCTATTATGAGTATGTTTTATTCTAATAAAAAGAATAAATAAGCCTTTACAAATTTATATTTACTGAGTCAGACTATTAACTACTTCAATTAATTGCATGAGAATTAGATTCATAGTCAGATATAATGGCATTTATTTAATTTTGTGAAAATTATTTTTTTAGTAAATATAGGATTTCTATAAAAAGATCTTAAAATATTTGTACCTTAAAGAGATAGTAACTCTATCAGAATTTCAGACTCAGGCTTACAAAAGAGATGATGAGTCATGAATTAGTTTCTATTTTCACTGGGGCATTTGGAGAAGGATGGGATAGATAAATGCAGCTGTAACATCAGCAATAGAAAAATATAAGAAATATGACAAAGGACATAAATCTGCTTTTGAGATATGTAGATTGCCAGATCAGGAAGTTATCTTCATTACTCCAACTCCTCATTTTACAATAAAGAAACCAAAATTGATAGTACTATATTTATCCAAAGTGACACTGCCAGTTAGATCATAGTTCATGACTCAGGTTCCAGGGTCAATATAGCTACTACTAAAAAAATCAGTTTGATAGGTATCAAATTGGGTAATACCAATATTTCCTTTACATGAACTTTAAACTAACTGAATCTTAGTAAAGTCTTTGAATTTTTACTTCACTGAGAAATGAATGGAATGAACATCACTTTCCTTTCCTGCAGTTGAAAGAGAAACTATACAATTATAAGAATATTAAAAAAGTGATTTCATGAGATCATCCACTTCACTTTTCTGACATATTTATAGTGCTTGTTAATATTCAAGGAAACCATCTAAGTCTGTTCCATTCAATTATAATGCAAGTTCCTTAACAGCAGGGACCTTGTTTGTCTGTTCACTATCATATTTCTAGTTCCAGGAATAGCCTGAGACTTAAAAGTCCTCAATAAATAATGGTTGAACAGATGCCTGAATTAATAGTCTTACTTTGAATTCCATGAAAAGACAATGGCAACGAGTAACATAAATCTTTACTTAGAGATGTGAAATTATCACTTGGAAAATAGTTTCATATTTTAAAACCATTAAAAATTATTTTCATCAATTTACAAGCTTAGTCAATCTTACACAAACCCTTAATGAAGATCTAGAAAGTGGGGCTATTCTAGGTAAAGTAACATGAAGAATAATTTTAATTCATGTAAAATTATTCTGCAAATAGAGTAGGGTGTGGAGGAAAAGTGAATGCAAGAGAGAATATTATATTTTGTGGAATTCTAAGAACTAGAATTGTAATAAGAATGGATCTCATTCATTAGAACTTGAGAATAGGTCTATGTCCAAGAAAACCTCGTAGACTTTAGCAATGGGAATTATGACACTTTTTTTTTTTTTTACTGCTCCTCTATGAATGTCTTTCGTTTTTCTTCCTTATTATCAGATGGCTGACTATAATGTCCTTTTCTTTATTCCCTCATAGTTTATGTATGTAATGTCTTGAGTTATTGTGGTGTCCTCCATGCCATTCCTTGTTAGAACCTTTTAGTTACTAAACTACTAGCTAACTGGATTAGCCAATTAGTATTTCTTGCTTCAAATTTCAGTGAGAATATATTTGTTCTACCTCCAAACTGAAGCTCATGGGTTGGATTTGAACCGGCTATTTTTAAGTGGTTTGCCCATACACAGTTGAAATTGCCATGGCCAGAATGAAGGGAATAGAGTTACAGGACACACAAAAACTAAAGTTCCTCTTGAGGGTGAAGGAGGAGAATCAAACAGCCAGCTTAAAATTAAATACCGAAAAAATTAATATCATGGCATCTGGTTCCATTACTTCATGGCAAATAGAGGGGGAAAATGTGGAAGTATTCAGAGTTCCTCTTCTTGCGCTGTAAAATCACTGTGGATGGTGACTGCTGCCATGAAATCAGAAGACTTTTGCTTCTTGGCAGGAAAACTATGACAAACCTAAACAGTGTGCTGAAATACAGAGATATTACCCTGCCAACAAAGGTCCATATAATCAAGGCTATGGTCTTCCCAGTGGTCATGTACGGTTGTGAGAGCCAGATGTGAAGAAGGCAGTGCGCAAAAGAATTGATGCCTTCAAATTATGGTGCTGGAGAAAACTCCTGAATGTCCTTGGGTAATCAACCCTGAATGTTCATTGCAAGGACTGATGCTGAAGTTGAAACTCCAGTATTTTGGTCATCTGATGCAAATAGCTGACTCATTGCCAGGGTCCCTGATGCTGGGAAAGACTGAGGGCAGAAGGAAAAGAGCATGTCAGAGGATGAGATGGCTAGATGATATCACTGATTCAATGGACATGAACTTGGGCAAACTTTGGTGAGGGACAGAGAGGCCTGGCGTGTTGCAGTCCATGAGGCTGCAAAGAGTCAGACATGACTGGCTGGCTGACCAAAAATGAAGTGTTTTGCCCATACATATTTAAATTTCTGTGGCCACAATGAAGGAAAGAGACTTACATGACACACAAAATTTTCTCCTTCCTCGGATGAGAATTTGGCTAAGGTAGTTTCCATTAGGTAGGGATGTAGGGAAGGAAGGCACAGTGACAATTCTAGGAAAATATTTTTCCAGTTTTATGAATAAGAGAACCAAGTCCTAGTAAAGTTAAATATCTCGCCTTGGTCACGCGACTTGTAAATTTTTGAGAATTTAGAGAATTCCCCTTTCCATATCATCACACTATCCATTAATCCTCACATTTAATTCTACTCTTGGGACAGGTTCTTTCTCTCTCTCTATTCATACGACTAAATTCTATTTCTGGATAATTAAAAATGTATATTTATGAGGAGAGGAGAAATATAAAAAGAGAGAGGAATATGGTGAAAGGAAAAGTAAGAAAGGAGAAATGAAGTGCAGCTGCAACTGTGAACTTCATATGTGAGTCAATATTTTTAGTTAGAGCTCAGCCAGATCTTTTAAGTGCCTATATTTTATAATTCTTTCCATAATCTGTTCTGATTATGTACTGCTGCAAGCCTACTATTTAATAGTTGATTGAATTCCTCAAAAAAGTCTGTATTTCTAAATTTACCAAGCAAAGTTAATTACTTCTATATACCATTATGCATGTACTTCTGAAATTCTACGAACTCAAAAATTCTATAAAAAGGAGCTATATATTGTAAAAAGGAACACAGTGCTATGCAATTACACATGCGCTATCTAGCCTGCCTGCCTGCTAAGTCGCTTCAGTCGTGTCTGACTCTTTGCGACCGCATGGACTGTAGCCTACCACGGCTCCTCTGTCCATGGGATTCTCCAGGCAAGAATACTGGAGTGGGTTGCCATTTCCTTCTCCAGAGCTATCTAGAGATATCATCTAAAATTTTATGTATAAATACATAGAACAAGTTTGCTGGCAATTTGCTTAATAATGGATAACCATACACAGAAGAACAAAGAACAGGAGTTCTATCAAAACTGATAAGAGTTTAGTTGAAATATCAACAATGTGCACAGTTGACTAAGACATTATATTCATGAATTTACATTTTTAAAAATATTTAGAGCAGTGCAATGGCTTTGATAAAATAATGGCTACCAAATTATCAAACCACTTTTTTCTAACTCATTATTGATATTTTATCTTCAACCATTTTCTAATTATATGTGCATTAGATGCAAAACCATAGTGCTTTGTGTTTTTATTAAATGTTCTCAATGAATAGTTCTTATTACCTTTACCTATTTTCTGTCTGAAAAAACAAGAAAGAGAAACAGAGAAATTTCTCATCAAACTAGTAAAAGATCAGGGCACCAAAAAAAATTAATAAAAGAAAATAAAATCTTACCTTTGAGTTATTTGAACATGTCTTGTACCTATTACCAGTTTGAAATTATGAAAATAGTAGACGAAGTGATGGTTTGGGTGAGTTTTGAACTCGGTTAATTTTTTAAATTTACTGAACAGTATCTTTATTTTTGTGATTTAATTTAGCCAACTGAAATTAAAACCTGTGTTGTCTTACACAAGTGTGATTAACAAACTGAGTGATCATGTTGTACCTTCCATAGAAAGTTAAAATTCCCATAAAGTTCGTGTAAAAGGTAAATCTGTTCTACAAGATCTGTACCTTATATAGTACAACATTTTGGAAGAGAAAAATGCAATGTATTAAATGGTATCTAGCTTAATTTTGGATAAAGAAAGTTATCTTTGTGCTTCTTCAGTGATTAAATGTCAAATTAAAAACAGAAAACTCCTTCCAACCAAAACAATAAGTAGTGTCTGCTAAGCACTCTTCTGTCACCTCCTAAAAGCAATGTCATTGACCCTGTTTTCATTTCTAAAAACTCAAGACCAGAAAGAAAGGGAAGACAAAATTCATTCTCAAAAAGCAATCGGATCATTTGAAATATAGTATAATACAACTGATATTCCTATGAAAATATTCATAGGAATTCATCAATTACTGTGACTATTTAAATGAAGAAGTGTTACTGACAATAAAGATGTTATCTTTTATGAATTTTAATCCCTGATGGGAGTTTAAATTTGATTGATGCCACTTCATATAAACTCTCACTTGAATAATATCCTCCCTATGTCCTCTACTATGATTTTAAACCTTTTTAGAATTTGATTATTACAACCAACCCTGGGACTTTAAAGATCTGTTATAAGTTATGGCATTTTAAGCATCACCTGGTGTTTTTTTTCTTCTTTCATGTCCAGTGCCTTTCCGAGAATGCTATATCATTTCAAAGTTCTGCAACAAACTATCAATTATAACACATAGATTTCAAAAATCAATGTGCCAAATACTTTCAACAAAAGTTAATTAAGACAGAAGTAGCATTTACTCAAGTAATTTCTCTACAGTATAAGATAAATTATTTAAATTATGCTTTATTCATTGACAGAAAAGTTGGCATACTAGCTACTAATAAACTAGGTAAAACAAACTCATGGAAAATCCATGCAATACTATTAACAATTCATAGTAAATAACACCTATTTTACACACAAAAAGTTAATCAATATGTTATTCATCATGCACTGATGTACAACACAGAATATCTACCATGTTAACTACAGAAACATTTCAAGATGCTATTAGGTGTTAAAAGTTCCCTACAAGCCTGGTAGTTATGTACCTCTGAATTCTTAAGCATGTCTGCAAAATGAGTGTACTTAACCAGGTACTTAGTATATGTGCTAAATGCTGGAAAAGAAAAACTGAAAACTTTGCTCAGAACAAGCTGAGATTTCTGTAGAAAAGATACAGGAATAATTGATTCAACATTGAGGAAAATTAAAGTAGCAGAGTTCAAATGCAAGTTCCAAAAGAAATAGGAAAGCAGGGTAATGTAAAGCATGATGAAAAATAAGACACTTCTTCGGCCATATACTTTCTGTAACTGCCATCCTGTTTCCTCCATTTTATGCAAACTTGAGTTGTCTTCATTTGCTTGTCTTCTCTTTCAGTTCTTCCATTTATTTTTCACTGAGGTGAAATCTTTGATATTCTCCTGAGTTATTAATACCATCCCAATCAGACATTGTGTTAATCAGCTATTGACCATTCTCCTGATCTAACACTGCTGATTCTACTAAAAACTCTTAATACTACCTTGTTTTGTGTGACATTGCCTTCTCAGTGTTTTTCTCTTATCTCAAAAAACTTTTGTTTTCTTTCTCTCTTTTACATCCTCTTGCTTTATGGATCACTTACAAGTTGTCCTTTGTAATACTTGTTTTCTGCTTTTCTCATTCTAAATAATCTTCCATCCTTGATCTTACCCAGAATCATGATTTTAACTAATACCAATCTGCTTTGATTCCCAAACCTACATTTATCTTAGCTACTAATTCCAACATTTAGCTACTTGCTTACAACTTCCTCTGGAGCATTTTCATCCCTAGGCTACAGTCGTCTTTCTCCTTGATCCCATAGTATTCTGTGACTATTGTTATCAATTTACTCTGACAGTCTTCTTATTATAAATATGTTGAGGTGTATATGCCAAGCAAAACTTGTAAACCATTTGAAGATGCAGAATGTGTTCTTGTCATCTTTATATTTGCAATATCTAATAGAACATTTGTAACATAGTAGGCGCTTTTCAAGCATATAAATCCATGAAAAAATAAATGGCAATTTTTATGTGAATTTTCAAACCAGCTATGACACAGAACATGAAAAAAACTCTCTTTTTTAAGACATGAAAGCACAGTATTTTAAATAGGTTAAAATTAACAACTCTAGCTCAAGCTAGTAGGAAGACTACCACAATGGAGGGAGTTTCTGATTTCTTTTCTTTCCAGAGGAGTCTCACTGTCCTAGAGCTCTAATGAGCAGCATACAAATTCTTGTTACATAGACATTTGTTTCACTTATTTATATTAATTTTGTTGTCTTTAAAGAATTTAATGCAAAGATATTTATATTTGTTCATTAGAGATACAAAAAATATATTTGGAAGATCAAAATGAGATTTAGGGTGGTTATAATGACTATGGGCTTCCCAGGCGGCACTAGTGGTAAAGAAACCACTTGCCAAAGCAGAAGACACAAGATACATGGGTTTGACCCCTGGGTCAGGAAGATCCCCTGGAGGAGGGCATGGCAACCCACTTCAGTATTCTTGCCTGGAGGATGGCAGTATCTCTTTTGCTACATAGACAATTATTCTTTATTTTTAGATCTTCATATTTATTTTATGCTTACAAAACAGCTGTATTACAGGAAATTAAAAAGAAAAAAACAAATAAAGGAAATAAAAGGTGAGTACAAGAGGGCAAAGTAGGAAGATCCTGTGCTCCATGGATATAGAAAAACTACAGCTACATATAGAGAAACTATCTCTGAGACCAACATGAAGACTAAAAGATAAAATTTTCTACAACTAAAGATAGAAAGCAAAAGTCAGAGGAAGAGGAAGGGAATAGAAAACTCTTTTACTGTCCAACAATTTCACTTCTGAGGGTTCACCTGAAGAAAACAGAAACACCAATTTTGAAAAATATATGCAGGTGGCTCAGGTGGTAAAGAATCCACCTGCAATGCGGGAGACCTGGATTCGATCCCTGGTTTGGGAAGATCCCCTGGAGAAGGAAATGGTAACCCACTCCAATATTCTTGCATGAGAAATCCCATGGACAGAGGAGCTGGGCGAGCTACAGTTTTTAGGGTCTCAAAGAGTCAGACATGACTGAGTGACTAACGCTTTGACTTTGATGCACTCTGTTCTTTACGGAGAAGGCAATGGCACCCCACTCCAGTACTCTTGCCTGGAAAATCCCAGGGATGGGGTCGCACAGAGTCAGACATGACTGAAGTGACTTAGCAGCAGCAGTTGTTCTTTGCAGCACCATTTACAATTGTCAAGATATGGATGCGACCTAAATATCCATTAGAGGAATGCATAAGGAAGATGCAGCACATATATATGTGTGTGTGCTCAGTTGTGTCCGATTCTTTTTGACCCCATGGGCTGTAGCCCACTAGGTACCTCTGTTCATGGAATTTTCCAGGCAAGAACACTGGAGTATGTTGTCATTTCCTACTCAGGAGAATCCTCCTCTGGAAGAATTCAGGGATTGAACCCATGTCTCCTGCTTTGGCAGGTGGATTCTTTACCACTGAGCCACCTGAGAAGCCCACATCTCTGTCTCTATATATCTCTGTCTCTATCATCTCTATATCTATCTCTATATGCAATGGAGTGCTAGCAATAAAAAAGAATAAAATCTTGCCATTTGCAACAACTTGGATGGACCCAGTGGGTGTCGTGCTAAGTGAAATAAGTCGGAAAAAGACAAATACTATATGGTTTTACTAGTATGTGGAATCTAAAAAAAAAAAAGAAACAAATAAATTTATAGATACAGAGAATGAGCTTGTGGTTGCCAGAGGGGTTGGGTGTATGAAGTGACAAAATAGTTGAAGGCTATTTTGAGATACAAGCACCCAGTTATTAAATAATTAAGTTACTTTGGGTAATGTAGATGAATCAGAATTATCATGCTGATCATTTCATAATGTCTTTAAATGCTGAATTACTATTTTGACACCTATAACTAGAATAATGTTGTATACTGAAGTACATCTGGCCCCATCACTTCATGGCAAATAGATGGCGAAACAGTGGAAACAGTGACTGACTTTATTTTTCTGGGCTCCAAAATCACTGCAGATGGTGATTGCAGCCATGAAATTAAAAGATGCTTACTCCTTGGAAGGAAAGTTATGACCAACCTAGACAGCATATTAAAAAGCAGAGACATTACTTTGTCAGCAAAGATCCGTCTAGTCAAGGTTAGACAGCTATGGTTTTTCCAGTGGTCATGTATGGATAAGTAAGTTGGACTATAAAGATGACTAAGTGCAGAAGAATTGATGCTTTTGAACTGTGGTGTTGGAGAAGACTCTTGAGAGTCCCTTGGACTGCAAGGAGATCCAACCAGTCCATCCTAAAGGAAATCAGTCCTGGGGGTTCATTCGAAGGACTGATGCTGAAGCTGAAGCTCCAATCCTTTGGCCACCTGATGCGGACGGCTGACTCATTTGAAAAGACCCTGATGCTGGAAAGATTGAGGGCAGGAGGAGAAGGGGACGACAGAGGATGAGATGGTTGGATGGCATCACCGACTCAATGGACATGGATTTGGGTGAACTCCGGGATTTGGTGATGGACAGGGAGGTCTGGTGTGCTGCAGTTCATGGGGTCGCAAAGAGTCGGACACCACTAAGTGACTGAACTGAACTGAAGTACCCTATACTTCAGTTTAAAAAGACTCAACAAAACAAAGGAATAAAAGTTACAAAAACCTCACACAGAAGTAATTTCTATTGCTATTCTGATACATGTATTTCCACTTAATTTTATGAGCAAAGAATATAATCTTATTTACTCTTTATAAATAAATATGCTTTATTTTTACAAAGTGGAATGATGGTGTGTTTCTTGCTTTACAATTTGCTTTTCATTTTATCTTGATATTAAAAACAGAACATTAGTAATTATTTCTATAGAACATAATGACAACAAATGGCTGCAAATATATTGGCTCTAATAGTAGTCAATAGTGCTTCATAAATATTGTAATGCATGTGTCTATGTGTGTATCTCATTCTTTAATTTTTCAGATCCATTATTAGGTGATGATGTATCATTACATCAAGTGTGATAAGCACTTTTAAGTTATTAATACTCTACTAGTCATAGTGTCACTAGGAAAATAGGAGCAGAAGAATGAAATGAGTTCAGATTAACTTCTCCAGTGAATGTACACATCTTTATTTTGTACATGTTCATTGGAAATTACAGTATATATTTCTAGGTGTATGTACATTCTTTCTAAGCTTTTGACTCTCACTTTTAGACTAGTACTTGTCATAATGTGTTACATTAGCTTTTGCTTCCTTTGTGAGAAGGGGTTTTTATTTTGGGCCTTGTTTCCTAACACAGTGTTTGGTACATCATAAATATTAAAACTGTTCATTGAAAATATGTCTGTTTCAATAAATGTAATGCAAACCAAATACTAAAATTACTGTAATTAAATAATAACAATCATAATAGCTTTGCCACCCATATATTTTTTTGCATAGATACTTCTAAAACTCCATGAAAATTAAAACTAGTACATACAGAATGGTTTCAGTCCCCACTAGTGGTAGGAAAATTAAAATATGCTTAAACTTTTCTGGCTTTAGTGTCTTAGTATCTCCCCTGGAATTTCAATAGAAACACTTCTTTTCCTTTCTAAGAACTGATTTTTTTCTACATATAGCCTACATTTGACACTTGATTTTAAAAGTAGAATAAATTTATATTAGTCATCCAATGACTTACTTACTAGCAAATGTTTTAGACAGAAGATTATATTTTTCAATACAACTAGTATCTTCCTCAACCTTGGAGAAATGCCAGACATTCTGACTCAGATTTCATCTCAAGTCCTTTCTCTCAATGGAAATATTTTCATTGGCTAATACTCATTAATGTGATTTTACTTTAAAACTGATATTTTTGGTATTTGCATTAAATAAAAAGGAATATAGCTTTTGCTTTCCTACTTCTTTTCAGTCTTTCAAGAACCAACTCAGATTCTAAATTGTTGCTGTTCAGTAGCTAGTGTTGGAGTTTCATAGTCCAGATAATCCACACAAAATACCCTAAAAGATGTTTATATCTCTTTTATTTGTGTGCCTTTGGCAGTGGTCATTTGTGTTATGTTTGGAAGTGTTTGCATTTTTATTTGCTTTATGGATGAAGCTCTTAAGGGTCTAACATTTAATTTAACCACTGTGAAGAAATTAATTATAACAGACAAAAGGCAGCTATCTTTAAAAGATCTTTCTTGCAAGATTAGCTTTTAGCTCACACCTGAAAATTGGGCAGTTGACTAGTCCACTTACTAATAAGAATAACTCACTGTATCTAGACAGATTGTACAAATGCTATGATTTATTGGTCTTATATGCTTTTCTTCTGAGAGTCTGAAATTTAAGTACATGATAGGCAGAGGGTGCTTACATCATCAGCCTCCAACAGAAAACTTAGGTGTTGAGTTTCTACTGGGCTTCCTTGGGCAAAACCACTGCATATGCTTCTGCATTTTTATTGCTGGATGAAGAACTGCTCAAATATGCCCTTCGTAAGAGAGAGAGCACAAAGAACGTGGGCATGGTTATCTCCAGGTTCCCCGTCTCTTCCTTTGCTGATTTGAGGTGTGTCCTTAACTTGTAATAAACCTTCGCCATGAGTACACCTACATGCTGAGTCCCATGAGTCAAATTCTAGCAAATTTCAAAATGTGAGAGTATTCTGTTGCTGTTATTATTGTTCAGTCACTAAGTTGTATCTGACTCTTTGTGACTCATGGACTGTAGCAAGTCAGGCTCCTCTCTCCTCCACTATTTCTCAGAATTTGCTCAAATTCAAGTCTTTCAAGTCAATAGTGCTATCCAACCATCTCATCCTCTGTTGTCCCCTTCTCCTGCCCTCAGTCTTTGTCAGCATCAGAGTATTTTTTGAATGAATTGGCTCTTTGCATCAGGTGGCCAAAGTATTGTATCTTCAGCTTTACCATCAGTCCAATGAATATTGGACATCCAGTGAATATTCAGGGTTGATTTCCTTTAGTATTGACTGGTTTGATCTCCTTGTTTCCAAAGAACTCCTTACGAGTCTTCCTCAGCACCACAGTTTGAAAGCATCAGTTCCTTGGCCCTCAGTCTTCTTTACGGTCCAACTCTCATATCCATACAAGGCTACTGGAAAAACCGTAAGTTTGACTATATAGACCTTTGTTGGCAAAGCAATGTCTCTGCTCTTTAATAAGCTGTCTAGGTTTGTCATAGCTTTCCTTCCAAGGAGCAAGCGACTTTTAATTTCATGGCTGCAGTCACCATCTGCAGTGATTTTGGAGGCCAAGAAAAGAAAATCTGTCACTGCTTCCACTTGAAACTGGATGCTATGATCTTAGTATTTTTTTTTATTTTGAATGTTTAGTTTCAAGCTATCTTTTTCATTTTCCTCTTTCACCCTCAAGAGGTTCTTTAGTTCCTCTTCAGTTTCTGCCACTAGAGTGTCATCACCTGCATATCTGAGGTTGTTGATGTTTCTCGTGATTCATCCGAAATGTTCCCTAGTGTTCTAAGGAACCCACAACATACTTCACTGAAAGCTACTAGATCAGTCTATTACTTATGAATGCTATCATAAGACATGAGACTCCTAAGTCTGAGACAAAGGATTTTCTTACTAACATGATAGAAAGCAGCCTGAGTATCATGCTTATATCAGTTCTTTTCTTTCTTTTTAATATTTTTGTATTTATTTGGCTTGCTGGGTCTCACTGGTGGACTTGGGGTCTTCAATCTTTATTGCAGAAGGCACAGCCTTTTAGTTGTGCAGTGGGATGTAGTTCCCTGCCCAGGGTTCAAACCCAGACCCCCAGAACTGGGAGTGGGAAGTTTTAGCCACTGGATCACCAGGGGAGAACTTGTCAGTGTCAATAGATCTTCACATCCCACAAGGGTAAAACAGAAGGTCTTGAATGGATGGCTGCTGCATAGAGCTTACTGCAAACATACCCTGTAAAGAATGGTCAGGATCTTGAATTTTTGGAATACCCATCAAGAACATATGAGATGCTCAGGGCTCATGAAAGATCACTTTGCCCAATAATATCTTAGCATATCCTACAAGACTGCAAATATCTCAAAAATAGTACATTGTTTTCTGGTTTTTAAAATGCCATTAATGGAATTTGCACAATGTGGAATAGTACACAAAGACTTGGTGACCCTCGCATTAGTTTCCTGTGTCTGCTGTAATGACTTAACGATGAATTTGGTGGCTTAAAACAACAAAAACCACTACAATATTGTAAAGTAATTAGCCTCCAACTAATAAAAAAACAAAAACAAAAACACATTCTCTCACAGTTCTGAAGGCTGAAACTCTGACTCCAGTAACATTGGGCCAAAAATGCTGGTGTTGGGAGGTCTGAACTCCCTCTGCAAGCTCTATGGGATAATTCATTCCTCATGTCTTCTACCTTCTGGAGGTTGCCAGCATCTTTTGATTGTGGTCACCCCATCTAATCCTTGCTGCTGTGGTCACATTTCTTTTCCTCTTGCATCTGTATAGTGAAATCTTCTGTCACTCTCTTAAATAAGGATACATTCGGGGATTGCATTTAGGGTCCATCCTGATAATCCTGTGAAAGTGCTGCACTCATTATGCCAGCAAATTTGGAAAACTCAGCAGGGACCACAGGACTGGAAAAGGTCAGTTTTCATTTCAATCCCTAAGAAAGGCAATGCCAAAGAATGCTCAAACTACTGCACAATTGCACTCATCTCACACGCTAGTAAAATAATGCTTAAAATTCTCTAAGCCAGGCTTCAGCAACACGTGAACCATGAACTTTCAGATGTTTAAGCTGGTTTTAGAAAAGGCAGAGGAACCAGAGATCAAATAGCCAACATCTGCTGGATCATCAGAAAAGCAAGAGAGTTCCAGAAAACATGTATTTCTGCTTTATTGACTATGCCAAAGCCTTTGACTATGTGGATCACAATAAACTGTGGAAAATTCTGAAAGAGATGGGCATACCAGACCACCTGACCTGCCTCTTGAGAAACCTGTGTCCAGGTCAGGAAGCAACAGTTAGAACTGGACATGGAACAACAGACTGGTTCTAAATAGAGAAAGGAGTACCTCAAGGCTGTATATTGTCACCCCACTTATTTAACTTATATGCAGAGTACATCATGAGAAATGCTCGGCTGAAGGAAACATGAGCTGGAATCAAGATTGCTGGGAGAAATATCAGTCACCTCAGATATGCAGATGACACCACCCTTATGGCAGAAAGTGAAGAGGAACTAAAAATCCTCTTTATGAAAGTGAAAGAGGAGAATGAAAAAGCTGCTTAAACCTCAACGTTCAGAAAACAAAGATCATGGCATCCAGTCCCATCACTTCATGGCAAATAGATGGGGAAACAGTGGACACAGTGACTGACTTTATTTTTCTGGGCTCCAAAATCACTGCAGATGGTGATTGCAGCCATGAAATTAAAAGACGCTTACTCCTTGGAAGGAAAGTTATGACCAACCTAGATAGCATATTTAAAATGCAGAGACATTACTTTGTCAACAAAGGTCTATCTAGTCAAGGCTATGGTTTTTCCAGTGGTCATGTATGGATGTGAGATTTGGACTGTGAAGAAAGCGGAACACTGAAGAATTGATGCTTTTGAACTGTGGTATTGGAGAAGACTCTTGAGAGTCCCTTGCACTGCAAGGAGATCCAACCAGTCCATCCTAAAGGAGATCAGTCCTGGGTGTTCATTGGAAGGACTGATGTTGAAGCTGAAATTGCAATATGTTGGCCACCTGAAGTGAAGAGCTGACTCATTTGAAAAGACTCTGATGCTGGGAAAGATTGAGGGTGGGAGGAAAAGGGGACGACAGAGGATGAGATGGTTGGATGGCATCACTGTCTCAATGGACATGGGTTTGGGTGGACTCCGGGAGTTGGTGATGGACAGGGAGGCCTGGCGTGCTGCGGTTCATTGGGTCGCAAAGAGTTGGACATGACTGAGTGACTGAACTAAACTGATAATCTAGGATAATTACCTCATTTTGAAATCCTTACTTTAATCACAACTGTAAATTCTCTTCACCCTCCCCCCCCTTTTTTTTGCCTTGTAACATTTACAGGTTCAAGAGATTAGGTCATGAATATCTTTGGGGAGCCATAGGATATTTTTTAACTTATAAGGATATTTTAACTGAATCATTAGAAAACAGAGAATAAAAATTGTTATATAGCTGTAAATAGGAAGTACATTATTGTTCTACGAAATGTCACCAGAGATACTTTTAAACCCAGATACAAATTTTGTTTAAAGGAGTTAAAAGCAATATCTGAAATACAAAGCAGTAGTATGTTTTATACTTCAAATAAAATTAGCAGCACATCTTATAAGAACTTGAAAATAAAATTTCCTAAAACATAAAACATTGGTTTTTGTGAACTCACATAGAAGTTGGAATGATGGTTAAGACAATAAACATTTGTTCATTTTTTTCTTATTATAAGTCAAAAAACAAGAAGCAAGACATTTTTCTAATATTTATTTTGAGATAATGCTGCTGTGACAGATAGGAATATACTACATTCAGAAGGAAAGTAAAAGGTGATTTATAGATTTTGGTTGGTTTAGAATCTGTGGATTAGGAAATTTAACAAATATTATTCTTCTCAATATCTGTGTTTAGGATCTAGTAACCTTTTCATTCTGTGTAGGAACTAAGGAATAAATGAGCACTAAAAACACATTTATACCTTAAAGAAATGACTGCTTGCCTCTGTTTCTAGGGACACATATGATACCCATTTGTATGTTTTTAACACTTATTAAAAACAAGTGTTTTAAAATCCAACAGGCAATTTGAAACACAAATTAGAATTAGCAGTTGAGTTTACCCCTGTAACTGTGATTTTTAAATTTTCTGTGTTTTTTTATACATCAGTTTAACAACCCTTGTAAGCTATTTCTGGCTCACTTACATTTCCTAATTGGCAAGGAATAAATGTTTCTATTTGTTACCACCTCAGTTTGGGAAGTCAGTATTTAACTTCTTTAACCATAAGCAAAAATTTAACTAAATCAGTTGTGGTTATATCTCTGCAATTTTAGTGACAGATATGAGTCTGATATGCCTCCTTCCTTTGGCAGAACTTTACATAGAGTCATCATGGTGCAAGGAGAACTCAAGAAATGGTGTTAGTGAAATTTGACTCCAGGACCAAATCTGGCTCCTCACCTATTTTTGTAAATAAGATTTTATTGTAACACAGACATGCTCATACATTCACAAGTAGTCTAAGGCTGGTTTTGCTCAATAAAAGCAGATTAGAGAAGTTGCAATAGACAGTGTATGACCCAGCGAGCCAAAAACTATTACTACCTTGCTTTCCTGGTGGCTGAAATGGTATAGAATCCACCTGCAATGCAGGACACCTGGGTTTGATCCCTGGGTTGAGAAGATACCCTGGAGAAGGGAATGGCTCCCACTCCAGTATTCTGGCCTGGAGAATTACATGCAGAGAGGAGCCTGCCAGCCTACAGCCCACGGAGTCGCAAAGAGTCAGACATTGCTGAGCAACTTTCACTTTCACTCAGTTCAGTTGCTCAGTCAAGTCCCACTCTTTATGACCCCATGGACTGCAGCACTCCAAACTTCCCTATCCATCACCAACTCCTGGAGTCCACTCAAACTCATGTCCATTGAGTTGGTGATGCCATCCAACCATCTCATCCTCTCTTTTGTCCCCTTCTCCTCCTGCCTTCAATCTTTACCAGTGTCAGGGACTTTTCAAATGAGTCAGTTCTTTGCATCAGGTGGCCAAAGTATTGGAGTTTCAGCTTTAGCATCAGTCCTTCCAATGAATATTCAGGACTGATTTCCTTCATTATGGACTGGTTGGATCTCCTTGCTGTCCAAGGGACTCTCAAGAGTCTTCACCAACACCACAGTTCAAAAGCATCAATTCTTTGGCACTCAACTTTCTTTATAGTCCAACTCTCACATCCATACATGACTACTGGGAAAACCATAGCTTTGACTAGAAGGACCTTTGTTGGCAAAGTGATGTCTCTACTTATGCTGTCTAGGTTTGTCATAGCTTTTCTTCTAAGCAGCAAAGTGAAAGTGAAAGAAAGTGAAGTCGCTCAGTCCTGTCCGACTTTTTGCAACCCTGTGGACTGTAGCCTACCAGGCTCCTCCATGCATGGGATTCTCCAGGCAAGAGTACTGAAGTGGGTTCCCATTTCCTTCTTCCGGGGATATTCCTGACCCAGGGACTGAATTGGGGTCTCCCGCATTGCAGGCAGACGCTTTAACTTCTGAGCCACCAGGGAAGCCCATAAGGAGCAAGTGTCTTTTAATTTCATGACTGCAATCACCATCTGCAGAGATTTTGAAGCCCCCAAAAGTAAAGTATGTCATTGTTTCCAAAGTTTCCCCATCTATTTGCCATGAGGTGATGGGACCAGATGCCATGATCTTAGTTTTCTGAATCTTGAGTTTCAAGCCAACTTTTTCACTCTCCTCTCTCACTTTCATCAAGAGGCTCTTTAGTTCCTTTTCACTCTCTGCCATAAGGCTGGTGTCATCTGCATATCTGAGGTTATTGTTATTTCTCCCAGCAATCTTGATTCCAGCTTGTGCTTCATCCAACCCAGCATTTCTCATGATGTACTCTGCATATAAGTTAAATAAGCATGGTGACAACATACAGACTTGACGTACTCCTTTCCCGATTTGGAACCAGTCTGTTGTTCCATGTCCAGTTCTAACTGTTGCTTCCTGACCTGTATACAGATTTCCCAGGAGTCAGGTCAGGTGGTCTGATATTCCCATCTCTTGAAGAATTTTCCACTATTTGTGGTGATCCACACAGTCTAAGGACACAAACATGCAGTCCATAACACCCAGAAAACAAAATATTTAGAAGGGACATAATAACTATATCCCAATATTTGAAAAGCTTTAAATGCACTTTAAGTGCACTGCCATGCACTTTTTGGGAGTTGTTTCAGAAGCTGAATAACAATAAGAACAAATTAAGATAATAAGATAAAAACTAGCGTTGACTTTTATCAAAGGAAAACTTTTGCTTATAATTGGAAGAACTATCACATATGTGGTAAATTGCATGTGATTTCTAAATTCATAATGAGTGAATATCTCCAGAAATTGCTGAATAATCATTTTTAAGGCTTGTTCTTGATTTCTAAATTCACAATGAGTGCATTTCTCCAGGAATTGCTGAATAAATATTTTTAAGGCATGTTTTGATGGAGACTTTTGTATGAGACAAAAGAATCCCAGATGTTCTGTAACTAAACCTATGCATTTGATCTTAGAGAAGAAGAAATCAGAGAGATGCTCTGGCATCTTATTCTAATCTCACTTTTCCATGTAGGAAGATGACTTGCCTGCAGCAGGATACAGTCTAGGATTAGCTTAATATAACATTGTAAAACATGCTTCATACTCATTGGGGTTTTAACTAGCACCCTAGAGCATAGTTAATGAATTATTTTTTAGACTTCTCTGCAATTTTTTCAATTAGGCTTAAACATGACATCTAAGGAAAGTTAAAACATTTTATTCTATAAATTTCAAAGTGGAAAGGAAGCAATAAAAGTGCAACCTTCCCCATGATGTTCTATGAATATTAGTCTACTTTCCTTGTGGGTTTAAAGGATAATTTTTCTTCTTGACCAATCTTGAGTTTCACTGCAAGACTTACTATGCTCCAGCACAAAGATATATCTTTGAAAATGTCTTTCCAACTCCCTGTTATTTAACGCTCTAAGTGAAGTACAAGACCAGTACAAAGAGAGATCTTTATTATAAACATAACTAAATAAAAGTACAAATTTCTGTTTAAAATGAATAACTGGCCCCCTCAAACAACATAGTTGTTTGCACCAAAAACACATATTGGATAAATGTCTATGTATAGGTATACAAGCTATAGTTTAATATTAATAATATTGGCGTCTTATTTTAGTTATTATATAGTTTTTAAAAGAATATATTTTCAGGCCTAATTATCTGCTCAGATAAAAATCTATGTGCTTAGTGACTATATAGCTCAGATTAATTTAAATTATACATATAGATCTATTGTAAAAGTCTTTGAACTTTTGGAAAATAAATCTGCATTTCTAGCATCTCAGTGATAAGATTGCCAAATCCTTATCGCTGAGAAAGCACATTCATATACAAGGTAGGTTCCTTCACAAGAGATCTTTAAATTTCATGCATGGAGAATACACCTTTGGATATGAGAAACTTTTGATGAAACTAAGAAAAGTAAGATGCAAATGCAAAATTTTAATCTAGTTAGAAACAAAAGAAGGGTTCCCTGGTATCTCAGATGGTAGAATGTCTGCCTACAATGTGGAAGACCCGGGTTCAACCCCTGGGTCAGGAAGATCCTCTGGAGACGGAAATGGCACCCCACTCCAGTACCCTTGCCTGAAAAATCCCAAGGACAGAGGAGCCTGGTAGGCTACAGTCCATGGGGTCTCAAAGAGTCGGACACGACTGAGTGACATCACTTTCACTTTTCTTTCAGAAACAAAAGAAGTAAACACTCGAACGCAAGTATTATGAGCGAAAGGCTTCATTCACTTTCCCATTGCATTCTTGGTGCAGTGAGAGCAGAGGACACACAGTTGGTACCGGGGTGCGTAAATGAGTGAACCAAGGTTATAGAAGATGTTCTTTGATCTCCTTCACAGAATATCTCACTCAGGGAAATGAAGCAGAGCTCATAAAGAACAACACTGTGTAAGTGGAATTTTACTGAAGATAATAGTAAAATAGGATATTGTAGGACATTTTCTCACATGAAACAATAAAAAATTCTATTCAGATTTCAGTGCTATTAATTTATGGACCCTAATTCAGGTCCTGAATACTCATTGGAAGGACTGATACTGAAGCTGAAACTCCAATACTTTGGCCACCTGATGTGAAGAACTGACTCAATGGAAAAGACCCTGATGCTGGGAAAGATTGAAGGCAGGAGAAGGGGATGACAGAAGTTGGATGGCACCCCTGGCTCTATGGACATGAGCTTGAGCAAGCACCGGGAGTTGGTGCTAGACAGAGAAGCCTGGAGTGCTGCAGTCCATGGAGTCACAAAGATTTGGGCACAACTAAGCGACTGAACTGAACTGAACTCAAGTCAGGTAAAATGATAGGAACACATCTGTAAAATCTTAAGATTTTAGGGAATAATTTCAGAGACTTCCCTATATGCTAGAATTCTCAAATTCACCAGTCATAAAACAAAATAAGAACAAATATTTTTTAAAAAAATACATTTCTTATTATTGAAAAACTGACCTTTTGCCTTGTTACCTCTTCCTTCTAAAGCTGGCAGTCTGAAATTATGAGTTATTATAGAAATGGTGGATTTAAGATGTATGTAAATGATACTGTTAAATATTGGCATTACTGAGTCTTCAGAAAGGAAGTCTTACTGAAAAGTAAAATAACACAGTATGAAATGATAAAATTCAAAGTGTTAAGTCCAAGCTGAGCATAATGCCATGTGTTCAAAACAGAGTAAGTATATAAATGAAATTTTCATTATTTCTAGTTGAGCTTTGGATAATGACTATAAAGAAAACAGATTCAAATTGAAAATTACTAGTACCTCCAATCTAGGCATGAAAGTATAGTACTTTTCTAGGAATCAGAATGGAGCTTAAGTAGTCACTAGCTGGGCATTAAAAAGTGATTGCCCAGCAACAAAAAGGGACAAGAATCCAACTGATTTGATCTAGAACTGAGATTAGGTTTAGGCAAAGAAAATGGGAATAATTAGCAATAAATATTGTACTTCAAATATCTGAAGAAATACAGGTACATAAAACTATTTAGTTCCAGGTGGTCCACCAAAGTCCAATTTGCATGAGCATATGCTGGTCAAAATGGGCTTCCCAGGTGGCTCAGTAGTACAGAATCTACATGCCAAACAGGAGACATGGCTTTGACCCCTGAGTTGGGAGGATCCCCTGGAGAAAGAAATGGCAACCCACTCCAGTATCCTGGCTTGGGAAACCCCATGGACAGAGGAGCTTGGAGGGCTGCAGTCCATGGCATTGCAGAGTCAAGACACAATTTAGCAACTAAACAACAACGACATCCTGGTCAAGATATTGTGAGGGTTGTTGCTCTATTTATTCATTAATTCAACCTATATTTTTCTCTTTCTTTTGAAATGGATTCAATTTCACAAGAAGTTTTAAAATAGTAAAAAGAGGTCCCACAAAGATAATATTCTTTTAAAAATAATTTTTACATGACCATAGTACATTGTTAAAAAGAGGAAGTGGATATAGATAAAATCCTATTAACTCAAATATAGGTATTATTCTGATTTCACCAGGTTTTACATCTTTTTATTTCTTTTTTGGTGTATGGTTGTACACAGTTTTATCACACATATAGATTAAACTTCACCACAATCAGTGGTTCAAGCACCACAAAGAAACTAGCTGGTGTTACTCCTTAATATTATTGTTGTTATTATTTAGTTGCTAAGTCCTATCCAGCTCTTTTGCGACCCTATGGACTATAGCCCACTTAAACTCCACTGTCCATGGGATTTCTCAGGCAAGAATACTAGACTAGATTGCCATTTCCTTCTCCAGGGGATCTCCCCAACCCAGGGATTGAAACTGAGCCTACTGCATTGGCAGGTGGATTCTTTACCGCTGAGCCACCAGGGAAGCCTTTAATAATCAGTTACATCTTTCCCCAACTTCAAGTCCTGGCACAACTTTTTTGTTCTCTATCCCTTTAATAGCACTTTAAGAATATTAAACAAATTAAATCTTATATTATGTGATTAGAATGTTGTTGCTTGTGTTTGTTTTTATTTATTTTGATCAGCACAATGCCCTTGAGATCCATTCAAACTATCACAGGTGTGCTAAAGTTTATTTCTTTTTGTTGTTGAATCGTATTCTACTGTATGAATATATCACAGTGTATTCATTCAGTTGGAAGGTACTTGGGTTATTTCCAGATTTTAGCTATTTTGAATAAAAAATCTATGAACATTTATTTACATTTGCTACAGAATTACTCATTCTTAGCTGGATAAGAAGTTGCCTACCAGAAATGTATGAAGAGTTCCAGTTGCTCTGCATCCTTACCAGCCAACACATATTTATTGAGTACTAAGTACATGTTAGTTGCTCAGTCATGTCTGACTTTTCGTGATCCCATGGACTGTAGCTGCCAGGCTTCTCTGCCCATGGGATTCTCCAGGCAAGAATACTGGAGTGGGTAGCCATTCTCTTCTCCAGGGGATCTTTCTGACCCAGTGGTTGAACCTGGGTCTCCTGCATTGCAGGTGAATTTTTTATTGTCTTAGCCACCAGGGAAGCCCACTAATTACATGCAAGGCACAGTATCAGTATCCAAACTTTAAACAAATTGGACATAATCTTGTCTTTATAACTTAGTAAGGGAGGCACACTTTATAAAACCGACCAATTTGTTAAATGGGAAATGTAGAAATGTCTCTGTTTATCTAGGTTTTAAATAGTATTATAGTTACAATAGTAAGTCATTCTATAAAAATTACTTAAGATTGATACTAAATAAATAATGACTAGAAACCACTGATTAAATATGATTCCTACATTTTGTAAATGACAAAACTGTGGGTTGAAGATCTGGTGCCTTCATTCTGGTTATAAAACTATGTATTAAAAAAAAAACTATGTATGTCAGAAATTCAGATTGGAAACCCAGGTCTCTTGCTGTTATTTTTATATTTTCTTAGTGCATTACAAGGCTACTAATAAATAATTTTTTAATTTCATAGGTGTCATACCTAAAGATATTCCCATGCTTTAAGGGAAACTGGTATTCTACAAACTTATTTTCCACTGTGAAGAAATTGATTAAAGTAAAAATTAGCACCATTACAATGAAATCAATTAAGAAAGTAATATGGCAATTTGAACATATTCTTTGAAATAAAAGCATTATTAAATATCAAGTATGAACAGCAATTAAAAATCAAATTATAGCTTAGCATAAGCTTTCCTTTTCCTAGTTATGAGAAAGTAGAAATAGATATTAAATATGCTCAATTAGTTGGAACTTTATGGAAACTGCTTCAAGGGGGACTAGAGTTCCTGAACTCACATCTATGTTTCATAGTTTTCAAATTTCAATCTTAAAAGAAGGATTTTACCTTTTTAAATTAATATTTTGTTTTAATAGTTTAGTGATTATTTGGTAAGTATAAGAATTGCATCCAGATAAAATCAGCCCATGTTCTCAACAATTAATGCAAGCAAAAATAAAACAGCTATATTGCTTAGATAGAAGTAATTAGTTATTATATTTGGATAATTATTGGAAAACACTCATTGTATTGTTGGACTCTAACAACAGAAACATTATTATGTTTTTTTTTTCTTTTTCTAAAGCCAGACAAGATATAGAATAACTAGATTATAAATTATAATATACACTAAAAATCTTTATAATCAAAGCAATTCATGAAAAGTCACAGAGATCATTAAAGTTAATTCATGAAGAATCATAGCAATCATTAGGATATAATGGAAAATACAGAAATAAAGCTAAGTAGACAAAGACATTTAGTATACCAAAATATTGACACCTAAACACCTAAGAGGTAAAGTTCGATTTAAATTGCTCTTTGTATAACTTGTTTGCCATTTGGGCAAACATAAGATTGATTATATTCCTTATACCATATGCAGGAATTAACTCTAAAAGGATATGAGATCTAAATGTAAAACATGTAACTATCCAAAGTAGAATAAAACATTATTAAATTTTCTATAACCTGGATATGGAGGAAGGTTTTATAATTAGAATTCAAAATCCAATAAAATAAAAAATGGTTAACAAATTGGTCTACATAGAAATAATTTTAAAAGACTTTGGCATGGCAAGATAAACCTAAAGAAAATAATAAAAACATAAACTAAGTCAAAAACTAAATGACAAATTGGAAGAAAATGTTTACAATATATATTCCATATAAAGAGTAATCTCTCAATATATAAATAAGTTTTTAAATGTAGGAATTTCTAAAATCTCTTCAAAAAATAAGTAAAGGGTAAAAAAACGTTGCCTAAAAGATATAATAACCTTAAATACGAAAATATATTTAACTTCATATTTAAAAAGAAGAGTTACATAAATCAAAATTGCATTCAAATAACATTTTTCATATACCAAACTGGCAAAACTTTGGAAATTTGATAATACATTCTATTCATGAAACTGTGGAGACACTTTTATATATTGTGGGTGAAATGCAAAATGACAAAACCCCCATGGAAAGGAATTTGGTGATATTAATAGAATTACCTATGCATTTGTCCTTTGACACTACCATCTCATATCTATGAATTTACCATGAACTTACAGTCTCAATAATACAAAATAGCATTATTTGTAATTACAAAATATTTAAAACCATGTAAATACCCACACAATAAGAAATTGATTGAATTAATATAACACACACACATACACACAGGGATACTCTGTAGCAATGTAAAAGAATATAGGAGTCCTTAAGTTGGTATGGAGTGATATCCAGACTATATCATACAATTTTTAGAAAGCAAATAGCAAGAGTCCAGAGTATTTATGGTATAATGTTTTCTTATAAGACAGAAGGGGAAATAAGAAAACAGCCAAGTATTTGCTAATTTTATAATAAGAAATGTAGTAAGGACATATAAAAGAACAATAACACTGGTTATAAGTAAAAAAGAGAAAGTGAAAAATATGGGAGGAAGTAATATTTCATTAAGTATAACATTTTCTACAGTTTCTAATTTTAGAATCATGTCGATGCTCTACATAACTAAATAAAATTTTAAAAGAGTCAAAAAATAAAACCCCCAAACTGAATGTAAATAAACACAAATGAACCAACCATATATGTAAGGGATAAAATCTCCATTAAATAAAATAAATTAAAATGAAATGAAATAACATGAAACAAAAACAAAATCATGAATCCAATTAACTTTGTAAAAACAGTTCTTCGACTATATCCCCTAGGCTGATGGTGAAAAAGAAATAAAGGAACTCTAAACATACCCTGAACTTTTTAATCTAGGTCTTTTTTTTTTTTTTTAATGGCAGCACCATGTGGCATGCAGAACTTTCCAGATCAGGAACTGAACCCATGACCCCTGCATTGGAAGCCTGGAGTCTTAACCACTGGACCACCAAGGAATTCAAAATTAGATCTGTCCTTAATTTCTTATGGGTTTAACAATTGTAACTATTTTTATATACTATAACATTGAGCAAACAAGTAAATATATTTATATTGCTGAAATCCATTTTTCTTATGGGGTGGAAGGAAAGTACAATACAACTATGGTGTGGGAAAGGCAAAATAAATCATTTTGGACATATGTATGTATGTGTCTATTTTCTCCCCCCTTGACCCACACCCACCTTGAAATAATGACATTCCATTGACAATGAACCAAGTCCTTTTTTTCTGAATACCATTGTCCACTAAAAGACATCAAGGAATCTTGGAGAAATAGCTAATTCCAAGACTAGACAGAGAAAATCAGGGAGAATTTTCTGTGCTAGAAAGTTAAGAAGTGATCAGAAAGTGATAATAGCATGCCAAAATGACAGGAATCAACTTAAAGGGGATCCCTCCAGCCAAATCTTCAACAACTCAAACCTCTAATTAAATAATGTAGTAATGGATTATAACCCATCAAATAAATTAAGAACACATGGATGCATACTACCAATACAAATCTGTAAACAAATAAGTTGAAAATAGAAAAATTCTTCCTTATAGTAAAATTATCACTTATAAATATAGAAGAATAATAGAGTTAGTAAATTACTATTTTGTACCATCACAGGCAAGAAATAAATAATTGCTAAATTTAGAGATGAAAAATTTGATGAAGAACAGGAATTCACATAGCCTCAAATTATCTCCCTCAAAACTATTTAGTAATTACAAAAGGGAAAATAACCAGTTCATAGTAAATAAACCAGCCAACACATCAACCAAGTGATTAAAAAATATCATTATCACTAAGAGGGAACAAATGTATGTATAACTGATACCTTAAAAAGGACATAGCATAATATGTATAGTTTCCCAATTCTGAAATATATAAATCTAAATGAGGAAACACCAGTGAAAACCATGTGAATAAAATTCATATGAAATACCAGACCTATATTCTTAAACAAAGAAGTCAATGTCCTGGTAAACAAAGAAAGGTTTAAAAAATATGTTCTAGACTTAACCTCTCAAAATTAAATTTAATAGATGCTTCAAATAAATGCACACCCCATCATGAATATGACATTAGACAGTTTAAAAATAGCCAGAAAGGGTATAGTGAGAGAAGAAAATGGAATGTGAAATATAGATAAAAATATGCCACTGTTCAATTTCATAAATTTGATCATTTTACTATGGTTATGTAAAGGAGATCTTTATTCCTACAGAAATTGCGTTCAAGCATTAAGTGGTAAACAATGCAGGATGTATGGTTCAGAAAAATATTAGATGTAGAAAAGCAATGAAGCAAATAGGACAAAAATATTTAAAAATTGATGAATCTGGATAAAGGGTATTTGACATACCTCATTATTTTTGAGTTGATGATAAATATTTTTTATAAAAATTATAATGATTCTGGAAAATCTTATTTTTGCTTAAAGAGGCTTAATTCTTTTGACAACAGATGGTGTATTAGTGGACAGTGGGCCAACCCCTTTCAGTGTTGATTCTGTTGAGTGTGGATAATTAGTTAAAAGACTTATTCTGTATCATTTTTTTTTGCAAAGTTTTATTTTTTTTAATTGAAGGATAATTGCTTTACAGAATTTTGCTGTTTTCTGTCAAACCTCAACATAGGATTAGCCATAGGATTATATATATCCCCTCTCTTTTGAACTTCCCTCCCATCTCCCTCCCCATACCACCCCTCTAGGCTGATACAGAACCCTGTTTGGGTTTCCTGAGCGATATAGCAAATTCTTGTTGGCTATCTATTTTACACATGGTAATGTAAGTTTCCATGTTACTCTTTCCATACATCTCACCCTCTCCTCCCTTCTCCCCGTGTCTATAAGTCTATTCTCTATGTTTGATTCTCTATTGCTGCATACAAATAAATTTTTCAGTATCATTATTCTAGATTCCATATATTTGCATTAGAATACGATATTTATCTTTTTATTTCTGACTTACTTCATTCTGTGCAATAGGTTCTAGGTTCATCCACCTCATCAGAACTGACTCAAAGCCTTTCCTTTTTATGGCTGAGTAATATTCCATTGTGTATATGTACCACAGCTTTTTTATCCATTCATCTGTCAATGGACATCTAGGTTGCTTCCATGTTCTAGCTATTGTAAATAGTGTTTCAATGAACAATGGGATACATGTGTCTTTTTCAACCCTGGTTTCCTCAGGATATATGCATAGGAATGGGATTGCTGAGTCATATAGTGGTTTTACTCCTAGTTTTTTTAAGGAATCTCCATGCCATCTTCTACAGTGACTGTATCAATTTACATTGCCACCAATAGGGCAAAAGCATTCCCTTTTCTCAACACCCACTTTAGCATTTATTGTTTGTAGTCTTTTTAATGACAGCCATTTTAATTGGTGTGAGGTGATATCACATTATGGTTTTGCTTTGCATTTCTCCAATAATGAGCGATGTTGAGCATTTTTTCATGTGTTTGTTAGCCATCTGTATGTCTTCTTCAGAGAAATGTCTGTTTAGGTCTTTTTGCCACTTTTTGATTGGGTTGTTTGTTTTTCTGGCATTGAGTTGTATGAGCTGCTTGTATATTTTGGAAATTAATCCTTTGTCAGTTGTTTCATTTGCTATTATTTTCTCCCATTCTGAGGGCTATCTTTTTGCCTTGCTTATAGTTTCCTTTGCTGTGCAAAAGCTTTTAAGTTTAATTAGGTCTCACTTGTTTACTTTTGTTTTTATTTCCATTACTCTAGGAGGTGGGTCACAGAGGATCTTACATTGATTTATGTCATTGAGTGTTCTGCCTATGTTTTCCTCTAAGAGTTTTATAGTTTCTGGTCTTACCTTTAGGTCTTTAATCCATTTTGAGGTTATCTTTGTTAATGGTGTTAGGAATTATTCTAATTTCATTCTTTTACATGTAGCTGTCCAGTTTTTCTAGCACCACTTATTGAAGAGGCTATCTTTGCTCCATTATATATTCTTGCCTCCTTTGTCAAAAATAAGGTACCCATAGGTGCATGGGTTTATTTCTGGACTTTCTATCTTGTCCCATTGGTCTGTATTTCTATTTTTGTTTCAGTACCATACTGTCTTGATGACTGTAGCTTTGTAGTATAATCTGAAGTCAGGAAGGTTGATTCCTCCAGCTATCTTCTTTTTTCTCAAGACTGCTTTGGCTATTCGGGGTCTTTTGTGTTTCCATATGAATTGTGAAATTTTTTGTTCTAGTTCTGTGAAAAATGCATTTGGTAATTTGATAGGATTGCATTGAACCTGTAGATTGCATTTGGCAATATAGTCATTTTCACAATATTGATTCTTCCTACCCAGGAACATGGAATATCTCTTCATCTGTTTATGTCATCTTTGATTTCTTTCATCGGTGTCTTATAATTTTCTGTGTACAGTTCTTTTGTCTCCTTACATAAGTTTATTCCTAGATATTTTATTCTTTACATTGCAACAGGTAATGGAATTGATTCCTTAATTTCTCTTTGTGATTTTTCATTGTTAGTATATAGAAATGCAAGTGACGTCTGTGTATTGATTTTGTATCCTGCAACTTTGCTATGTTCACTGGTTATTTCTAATGATTTTCTGAATGCTATCTTTAGGGTTTTCTATGTACAGTATCATGTCATCTGCAAACAGTGAGAACTTTACTTGTTTTCCAAAATGGATTCCTTTTATTTCTTTTTCTTCTCTGCTTGCTGTAGTTAGGACTTCCAGAACTATGTTGAATAATAGTGGTGAAAGTGAACACCCTTGTCTTGTTCCTGGTATTAGGGGAAATGCTTTCAGTCTTTCACCATTGAGAATAATGTTTTCTGTAGGCTTATCATATATGGCCTTACTATGTTGAGGTAGGTTCCTTCTATGCCCATTTTTTGAAGAGCTTTAATCATAAATGGGTGCTGAATTTTGTCAAAGGCTTTTTCTGCATCTATTGAGATGATCATATGGTTTTTATCTTTCAGTTTGTTAATATGATGTATCACATCGATTGATTTGTGTAGATTGAAGAATCACTGCATTCCTGGAACAAACCCAATTTGATCATGGTGTATGAGTTTTTGATATGTTGCTGAACTCTGTTTGCTAAAATTTTGTTGAGAATTTTTGCATCTATGTTCTTCAGTGATATTGGCCTGTAGTTTTCTTTTTTGTGTGTGTTGTCTTTTGTTTTGGTATCAGGGTGATGGTGGCCTCATAGAACTAGTTTGGAAGTGTTCCTTCCTCTGAAATTTCTTGAAAGAGTTTTAGAAGAATAGGCATTAGCTCTTCTCTAAATGTTAATAGAATTCTCTTGTGAAGCCATCTGGTCCTGGGCTTTTGTTTTTTGAGGAGATTTTTGATCACAGCTTCAATTTCAGTGCTTGTAATTGGGCAGTTCATAATTTCTATTTCTTCTTGGTTCAGTCTTAGAAGATTGAACTTTTCCAAGAACCTGTCCATTTCTTCCAGGTTATTCATTTTATTGCCATGTATTTGTTCATAATAGTCTCTTATAATCCTTATTTCTGCATTGTCTGTTGTAATCTCTCCTTTTTCATTTCTAACTTGTTTATTTGATTCTTCTCTCTTTTTTTCTTGATGATTCTGTCTAAAAGCTTGTCAATTTCGTTTATCTTCTCAAAGAATTAGCTTTTAGTTTTATTGATCTTTACTATTATTTGTTTCATTTCTTTTTAATTTATTTATGCTCTGATCTTTAGCATTTCTTTCCTTCTACTAATTTTGGGTGTTGTTGTTGTTGTTTTTCTTCTGCTTTTTCCAGTTGTTTTAGGTGTAAAGTTAGGTGATCTACTAGATGTTTTCCTTGTTTCTTGATGTAGGATTGTATTGCTATAAACTTCCCTCTTAGGAATGATTTTGCTGAATCTCATAGGTTTTGAGTTGTTGTGCTTTCATTGTCATTTGTTTCTAGAAATTTTTTATTTCCCTTTTGATTTCTTCAGAAATCTGTTGGTTATTTAGAAACGTGATGTTTAATTTCCACGTGTTTGTGTTTCTTACAGTTTTTTTCTTGTAATTGATATCTAGTCTCATAGTGTAGTCAGAGAAGATGCTTGATAGAATTTCAATTTTCTTAAATTTACTGAGGTTTGATTTGTGACTCAAGATGTGGTCTATCCTGGAAAATGTTCCATGCACATTTGAGAAGAAGGTGTATTCTTCTGCATTTGGATGGATTGTCCTGAAGATATCAATGAGATCCATCTCACCTAATATATCATTTAAGACTTAGTTTTCTGTTTTGATGATCTGCCCATTTGTGTGAGTGGGATGTTACAGTCTTCTGCTATTATTGTGTTACTTTCAATTTCTCCTTTTATGTTTATTAGTGTTTGTCTTATGTATTGAGGTGCTTCTATGTTGGGTGCATAGATATTTACAATTGTTATGTTGTCCTCTTGGATTGATCCCTTGATCATTACGTAGTGTCGTTCCTTATCTCTTGTAATCTTCTTTATTTTATGGTCTATTTTGTCTGATATGAAGGTTGTTACTCCAGCTATCTTTTGCTTCCCATTTGCATGGAGTATGTTTTTCCCATAGTCTCATTTTCAGTCCATACGTGTCTTGAGGTCTGAAGTGGGTTTCTTGTAGATAGCATATGTATATGTGTCTTGCTTTTGTATCCATTCAGCCAGTCTGTGTCTTTTGTTTGGAGTATTTAATCCATTTACATTTAAAGTAATTGTTGATACATATAAGTTCCTATTGTCATTTTCTTAATTGTTTGGGTTTAATTTTGTAGATCTTTTTTTCTTCTTTTGTATTTCTTGACTATATAAGTCCTGTTAATATTTGCTGTAAAGCTGGTTTAGTGGTACTGAATTCGCTTAACTTCTGCTTGTCTGAAAAGCTTTTAATTTCTCCATCAGTTTTGAATGAAATCCTTACAGGGTACAGTAATCTTGGTTGTAGATTTTTCCCTTTCATTACTTTAAATATACCCTGCCATTCCCTTTTGGCCTGCAGAATTTCTGCTGAAAGATCAGTTGTTAAGCATATGGGGTTTCCCTTGTACGTTACTTATTGCTTCTCCCTTGCTGCTTTTAATATTCTTTGTGTTTAGTTTTTGTTAGTTTGATTAGTGTGTGTCTTGGTGTGTTTCTCCTTGGGTTCATCCAGTATGGGACTCTTTGTGACTCTTGGACTTGATTGACTATTTCCTTTTCCATGTTGGGGAAATTTTCAACTATAATATCTTCAAAAGTTTTTTCATACGCTTTCCTTTTCTCATCTTCTTCTGGGACCCCTATAATTAGAATGTTGGTGCATTTGATATTGTTCCAGAGGTCTCTGAGCCTATCCTCAGTTCTTTTCATTCTCTTTTATTATGCTCTTCAGAAGTTATTTCCACCATTTTATCTTCCAGCTCACTGATCTCGTTTTTCTGCTTCAAATATTCTGCTATTGATTCCTTGTAGAGTATTTTTGATTTCAGTAATTGTGTGATTTGTGTCTGTATGTTTATTCTTTAATTCTTCTAAGTCTTTGTTAATTGATTCTTGCATTTTCTCCATTTTGTTTTCAAGGTTTGTGATCATCTTTACTATCATTATTCTGAATTTTTTTCAGGTAGTTTGTTTGTTTCCTCATCATTTATTTGGACTTCTGTGTTTCTAGTTTGTTCCTTCATTTGTGTAGTATTTCTCTGCCTTTTCATTATTTCTTTTTAACTTATTATGTTTGAGTTCTCCTTTCCCCAGGCTTCAAGGTTGAATTCTTTCTTCCTTTTAGTTTCTTCCCTCCTAAGATTGGCCCAGTGGTTCGTGTTAGTGTCATATGGGGTGAGATTTATGCTGAGTTTTTGTTTGATTGTTTGTTTTTCCTCTGATGGGCAAGACTGAGTGAAGTGGTAATCCTGTCTGCTGATGATTGGGTTCTGTATTTTTGTTTTGTTTGTTGTTTAGATGAGGCATCCTGCACAGGGTGCTACTAGTGGTTGGGTGATGCTGGGTCTTGTATTCCAGTGGTTTCCTTTGTGTGAGTTCTCCTCTAGGGTTAGTTCTCTGGTCGTCTAGGGTCTTGGAGTCAGTGCTCCCACTCCAAAGGCTCAGGGCTTGACCTCTGACAGAGCAGTCAGTTGTGTGGCCGCCAGATCTCAGCAAGCACCCAAGGCATGAGTCTTCTTGCTTTAGGAACATGGTGGGCTGGGCAAGGCTCTGACATTCAGAAGCTCGGCAAACTGCTTCAAGGTCCTGTAACACTCTGGCAATCAACTTTCTGATCATGTGGTAGGCAGAGTAATGGTCCCCCAGACATGGACATGCCCATCCCTGGAACCCACCTGGACCGACCCTGTTAGCCACGAGCCACCAGATGGTAGGACAGTGGCCTGGGGCGCACAGTGTGGCAGGCTGTCCCTGGGATTAGAGCCGGACTATCTGCACCTCCAGCTTACTCTTGCATGCCTGGCACTCTGCCTGAGCTTGACAGGTGCACCTGGAGTCATGTCTGAAGCCCCACTTTATCACAGTGACTTTGGATTTCCACCTGAGGTAAGAGATTTGCATCAGTGACTCTGTATCAGTTTTGCTGTTACCTTTAGATGGCAGTCCTTACTCTTAAAGTATGTGCTTTATACCTAAGGCGTTGCTTGACTTCTAGGATGTCACCTTTCTGGAACATCAACAGAAGACCTTAAATATTTGGGCAGATTATTCCAATATTCCTAGTCTAGACCTTCAGCTTCTGTCTTCTGTTTGTGGATGATGAGATTTCTGCTCAGATTTTTTGTTGTTGTTGTTGTTTGTTTATTTTTGGCTTCAAGTTACCATTTGCGGCTGGGCTTTGCCTTTTTTGGGGGGAGGGGGAGCTTTACCTTTTAACTTTCCTTTCCTTTCCTTCCTTCCTCTACCTTTCTATTCTTTTTCTTTCTTATCTCATCTCTCATACGTCAACCAACAACCTCCAGAAGATATGTCTGGACATTTTGTTAACTCACTATTGTAGTTCCCTCATTTCAAGAATTTTGCTTCTCAGATACCATTGTTTGGCAACTTTAAAATCTTGCCATTGTTTTTCAGCCCTGTGAGACTGCTACATTTTGCTTGTGTTTTGTAGTGAATTGAAAAATGGCTTCAGGGAAAAGACTGAGATAATGTAGAACTTATCTAACAAGCTTGCATTGTCTCAGTGGTTATGGATCCTCAAACCCTGCATGCTTTGCTTCCTTTCCAAAATAGTTATTTTATAAGTTTTGTCTAGGTTTTATAATTTTATTTTGGTGGGAAGATTTATCTGAAACAAGTGAAGCAAGTTTGTTATAGTCAGAACCAACTTTGAAAATCATTTTTTGAGTTTATATTTATTATTCTTTCTTTAGAGATTTACCCAAAGTGGTAATAACAATAGAACTATACTTGAAATCCAGATCTTTTAATGACAAGTCCATTCATCTTTCAGTTATACCTAAAATGTTATAAGTACTTATTATAAAAGTACCTGTGGTTGTTAGAATTTACTCTGTATAAAATTAATAAAACATGTTAGCCTTATTAACCTAATAAGTTATTTGTGTTAGGCTTGTTAACCTCCATGATACTGAACAGTTTCCCTTGGAAATGAACAGAGATCCTTCTATCATTTTGAGATTGCATCCAAGTACTGCATTTCGGACTCTTTTGTTGACTATGATGGCTACTCCTTTTCTTCTAAGGGATTCCTGCCCACAGTAGTAGATATAATGGTCATCTTAGTTAAATTCACCCATTCCAGTCCATTTTAGTTCGCTGATTCCTCGAATGTCGACGTTCACTCTTGCCATCTCCTGTTTGACCACTTCCAATTTGTCTTGATTCATGGACCTAACATTCCAGGTTCCTATGCAATATTGCCCTTTACAGCATCGGACCTTGCTTCTATCACCAGTCACATCCACAACTTGGTATTGTTTTTGCTTTGGCTCTATCCCTTCATTCTTTCTGGAGTTATTTCTCCACTGATCTCCAGTAGCATATTGGGCACCTACCGACGTGGGGAGTTCCTCTTTCAGTATCCTATCATTTTGCCTTTTCATACTGTTCATGGGGTTCTCAAGGCAAGAATACTGAAGTGGTTTGCCATTCCCTTCTCCAGTGGACCACATTCTATCAGACCTCTCCACCATGACCCATCTGTCAAGGGTGGCCACACATGGCATGGCTTAGTTTCATTGAGTTAGACAAGACTGTGGTCCGTGTGATCAGAATGGCTAGTTTTCTGTGATTATGGTTTTAGCGTGTCTGTCCTCTGATGCCCTCTCACAACACCTACCATCTTACTTGAGTTTCTCTTACCTTGGACGTGGGGTATCTCTTTACAGCTGTTACAGCAAAGCACAGTTGCTGCTCCTTACCTTGGATGAGGGCTATCTCCTCACGGCTGCCCCTCCTGATCTTGAACATGGAGTAGCTCCTCTCGGCCCTCCTGTGCCCAGAGGAGGTTCCAAATAGGAAAAGGAGTACATCACGGCTGTATATTGTCACCCTGCTTATTTAACTTATATGCAGAGTACATCATGAGAAACGCTCAGCTGTATGAAGCACAAGCTGTAATCAAGATTGTCAGGAGGAACATCAAGAAGCTCAGATATGCAGATGACACCACCCTTATGGCAGAAAGTGAAGAGGAACTAAAAAGCCTCTTGATGAAAGTGAAGGAGGAGAGTGAATAAGTTGGCTTACAGCTCAACATTCAGAAAACTAAGATCATGGCATCCAGTCCCATCATTTCATGGCAAATAGATGGGGAAACAGTGGAAACAGTGTCAGACTTTATTTTTTAGGTCTCCAAAATCACTGCAGATGGTGATTGTAGCCATGAAATTAAAAGACGCTTACTCTTTGGAAGGAAAGTTATGATCAACCCAGACAGCATATTAAAAAGCAGAGACATTACTTTGCCAATAAAGTTCTGTCTAGTCAAGGTTATGATTTTTCCAGTGGTCATGTATGGATGTGAGAGTTGGACTGTGAAGAAATCTGAGCACCAAAGAATTGGTGCTTTTGAACTGTGGTGTTAGAGAAGACTCCTGAGAGTCCCTTGGACTGCAAGGAGATCCAACCAGTCCATCTTAAAGGAGATCAGGACTGGGTGGTCATTGGAAGGACTGATGCTGAAGCTGAAATCCCAATACTTTGGCCACCTCATGAGAAGAGTTGACTCATTGGAAAAGACCCTGATGCTGGGAGGGATTGGGGGCAGGAGAGAAGGGGACGACAGAGGATGAGATGGCTGGATGGCATCACTGACTCGATGGATATGAGTTTGAGTAAAGTCCGGGAGTTGGACAGGGAGGCCTGGCGTGCTGTGATTCATGGGTCACAAAGAGTCGGACATGACTGAGCAACTGAACTGAACTGTTAACCTCCATGTTACATATATGTGTGTGTATCCGTATCTGTATGTGTGTGTGTATGTGTATATATATTTATACTTTGCTTCATCCAAGCACAGTAGAGCTCAGCATATATATAATCTATTTCCAATCTGTTTCTAAAGTGCAATTACTTTTGTGATATGAGTTTGTTAGACATGACTGATGCTCTCAGGAGTGGATCTAGGGCAAAAGAGAGCTTAAACAGTTAATTTAATATCAGAATTGCTAGTATGAGTCATTAACTCTAATGAAGAGCATTTTTTCTTCCTTTTTATATTTTATTCACTTGTGTAATAAATAATAGTCATAAAAAACTATAAAAGTGATGGTGATTATTTGGGTCCTTGTATATTTTCACACTTCCAGAAGAGCTAAAGCACATCCCATTCATGATTGGTTGTTTAAATTATATGTCTTAATATGGCACTTGGTATTTTAAAAAAGAAAATGTATTTTGGGAGAATTTCATCCTAAAAATAAATCTGCTTCAATTAGAAAGTTAGAGTCCTCATTCTCCTGCTCATTTAGCTTAATGAATGCCATTAACATGGGCTGTTGATCATAATGGATAAGATATGAGCTGCTTTCTCTCTCCCTTATGTTTTCTAATCATGAAAAAAATCTTCCATCCAGGTTGGGTTTTTATAAGTTTAGCCCTTCCTCATTACAGAATAAATATGATGGCATAAAACAATTTATTTGGAATTAATTTTGATAGGAACACAAATTTAAATCCTTGCTTTCCAACTTATCATTAAACATATTGAAGAATGTGGATGATAGTGCTTTAGAGTTTGGAGGATTAAGCATATTTATAAAATTTGTAGCATATTAATATAATGTCTGTATCTGTCTGCTTTAGTTGCTCAGTCATGTCTGACTCTTTGTAACCCCATGGACTATAGCCAGCCAGCTCCCTCTGTGCGTGAAATTCTCCAGGCAAGAATATTGAAGCGGGTTGCATTCCCTTCTCCAGGGGATCTTTCCAACCCAAGGATCCAAGCTGGGTCTCCTTCATTGTAGGCAGAGTCTTTACTGCTTGGGCTACCTGGGAAGCCCATGACTATAGCATACATATTAGTTGCTTATTATTTACTCTGAAAAACTGACATATACATATATGTATGTATGTATATGTGTGTGTATATATACATGTATGATAGTGTGTGTGTTTATGTATAGCTACCAAGTTATTATAACTTCAAAGTTTAACCCCTCTTATTCTCAAAAGGGATAAATTTTCTATAGGGAATAAAATGGTTTCTTTAGGGCAAGCTCTCTGATTCACCAATAAAGGATGTTAAGGGAAATTGTGCCACAATATTACGTCAGTGGAAAAGAGTTGAATAATAGTGGCTAGATGACTAAAATTAAAGCATATAAACTTTTAAGTGTTCTGTTGATATCAGTTTACTTTTATAGTTGGTTCTGGAGGAACAAACTTATTGGTAGAAATTTCAGACCTGGAAGCTGGTACTATAGTAAAACAGGAATGGTACATTTTTGTCTCAAAAAAATCTGTCAAAGTGTACCTTTCATCTAAAGTATGGCTCTGAATTTAAGATATTCTATTTTTCTGATGAAGGGGAATACTTTAAAAGGTGATTCAGAAGTACCTTAAAAAGATAACTGGGGAAATTTTCGACAGCACCAAGAGACAGTGAGGAGTTTATAAATAATCTCTCTCATGAAGAGTCAATCAACAGAAAAGCAAACAAAAAAGAAAATCATAAAACAATTTCAAGAAGACATAAAAACAAATCTCAACAATAAAGGTGAAGTCTGAATGTCAAAGAGTGAGTAAACAGAAGGGAAGGAGTGTAAGAAGATGAAATCACAAAAAAATTAGAATACAGTACAAAATAGAGTTCACAAATAAAAGGAGTAATATGGTGTTTAAAGAAATAAAAGGGAAATCATAGTATAATGGAATAAATTTAGGGACACAAGGAATCTTTTACAGGTTTGTATTTAGATCCATCAAAGCTTTTATGAGATTGCCAAGAGTCGAATGCTGAGATTTTGCTGTTCCCAAATATCAGCTACAACCAGGACTGCTTTTTTCTCAAGTTAAAAATAAAAATATTCCAACTGGAGAATCATTAAAGCCTTGCTGGCTATCATTTTGAATCTACTTCATCCTTCAGTAAAAACAGTTACTCTGCCTAAATAAAAGACACCTTCTCCTTGGGAACTGCCCTGTGCTTAGTTGTGTCCAACTTTCTGTGACCCCATGGACTGTAGCCTGCCAGGTTCCATTGTCCATGGAATTTTTCAGGCAAGAATACTGGAGGGAGTTTCCATTTCCTACTCCAGGGGGTCTTCCTGGCCCAGGGATCAAACATAGGTCTCCTTTGTCTCCTGCATTGGCAGGCAGATTATTTACCACCATCCCACTTGGGAAGTGCCATTACTATTTCCTTAGTCCTTAGAGCCAAGTGTATTATGGACAAAAGCATAAAACTCTAGAGACATAGTGTCTTGAGTTCAAATTCTAGTTTTGATTCTAGCTTTCAAATTCTCCTACACCTTGTGCGATCTTTGATAACTGCTGTTGACTGAATGTGTATCCCTGAAAAGGAAATATTAAAACCTCATCCTCCATGTGATGTCATCATGAGGTGGGGCCCTTGGGAGGTGATTAGACCATGAAGCGGAACCTTTATGAAAGCTTAGTGCCCTTATAAAAGAGAACCCAGAGAGCTCCTTTGCCCCTACTGTCTAGTGATGACATAGCAAAAGTTGACCATTCATGTCACCATTGATCTGCTGGTATCTTGGTCTAGGATTTCCCAGTATCGAGAACTGTAAGAGTTCAATTTCTTTTGTTTACAAGCCACCGAATCTATGGCATTTTGTTGTAACACCTCAAACTGGCTAAGACAATAAATAATAATAACTGTCTGTGCCTTGGTATTCTAATCTACAAAAAGGGAACAATAAAGCTGTCTCATAGGCTTGTTATGATGATTAAATATGCTGAATAACATAAAGTGCTTGGAATAGTGCATACAATATATTAAGCACTATTAAAAGAAACAACAATAATATGTGCCTATTAGAAGTATTGTCTCATTTATTCAGTAAATATTTATGGAGAATTTGCTATTTTCCAGGCACTGTTCTGAGCATTTCAGATTCTTTATCAACAGACAAAAATTCTTACTTTCTTGGAAATAATATTCAATTAGGTGCTTTCAATCAAGTGAAAACATTCTAGGTGTAATAATGATGCTAATGTCTAGTTATACTCTTATTCCAATCTTTTAAAATGTATTATCAACCCTCACAAGTAGCTCCTTTTGCTATTCCCATTTCAGGGATAGAGAAACTGAGTTATGGAAATATTAACTAAGATTTGTAACACCTATAAGCCTCTAAGTATCTATCTTCCCTCCAATTTGTTTTCCACTTTTTATTTTTAACTAATTATTTATTCACCTTCTCATTCATACATTTATTTATTCAACATATACTCTTTTCTGGTAGACCTTGAATTCAAAGTCAAACTCTGGATGCAGAATGCCTGCTTTTAACTAATTTGTTTTGTTGCCTCAGTTAACAGTTTGATAAAGCTGGGGACAATTTCATCTATGTTGAACTTATATAATCTTTCAATACACATCCAATTTCCAATTCAAGAATATTATCTATGCAGTGTTAAATTGATATCATCTAAATAGTATTTTTCTTCATTCTCAAATGCAATATATTCAAATAGTCACAGAACCATGTCAACTCTACCTTTTAAATATTTCTTGAACACATTGTTATAATTCTTCCAGTTTCCAACCCTACTGCCTTAGTTTATGTTCTCTTTAACCTCAGGTTAAGAGAAGGCTGTTTAACTATAGAAAACAGACTTATGGTTGCCAAGGGGGAGAAGACATGGGAGAGGGAAAGATTAGGAATGTGGGATTAGCAGATGCAAACCATTATATTTAGGTGTATAAGCAACAACATCCTGCACATTTAATAACCTGTGATAAACCATAATAAAAAAGAATATGAAAAACAATATATATATAACAGTCACTTTGCTGTACAGTAGAAATTGAACAATATGTAAATCAACTGTACAATAACATTTTTAAAAAAGGATTGAATAATAAAAAAGAGAAAAGCATGTTTAGATTACATCAGTTTCTTAACCAGTCTCATTTATTCCATACTTCTTCCTTAATATTCCTCAAAATCATGTGTCTGATCATGTTTATCTTATAACCCTAAGTGAACTCTTCAGCATGCATTGAATCCCAGTCTCATTACAATGACTCACAAACCTGTTCACTATTTTGCTACTACCTAGTTCTCTAACAGGATTCTTGGTTTGGTCCTTCAAAATATTACCTAGATATTCTCCAGAGAAGCAGACGTAGATAATAGACACTATTGATTCTGTTTCTACTATCTCTGTATTTCTAAATGCCCTCTTTTCCTTCAATTTATCTACTTTTACTTATTATTTCAGGACTATTTTATTTCAGTCCTGAATATTCATTGGAAGGACTGATGCTAAAGCTGAAATTCCAATACTTTGGCCACCTGATGCAAAGAACGGACTCATTTGAAAAGACCCTGATGCTGGGAAAGATTGAAGGTGGGAGGAGAAGGGGACGACAGAGGATGAGATGGTTGGATGGGATCACTGACTCAATGAACATGAATTTGAGTAAATTCCAGGAGTTGGTGATGGACATGGAGGCCTGGCGTGCTGCAGTCCATGGGGTCGCAAAGAGTGGGACATGACTGAGTGACTGAACTGAACTGAACTTATTATTTGGGGCTTCCCTGGTGGCTCAGATGGTAAAGAATCGGCTTGCAATGTAGGAAACCCAGGTTCAGTATCTGGGTCAGGAAGATCCCTTAGAGAAGGGGATAGCAATCCACTCCAGTATTCTTGCCTGGAGAATTCCATGGACAGAGAAGCCCTTATCCACCTATTCATTAACTCATTCAGGGTTCCCTGGTGGCTCAGTCAGTAAAGAGTCTGCCTGCAATGCAGTAGACCTGAGTTTGATCCCTGGGTTGGGAAGATCCCCTGGAGGATGGCATGGCAACCCACTCCAGTATTCTTGCCTGAAAAATCCCCACGGACAGAGGAGCCTGGCAGACTACAGTCCACGGGGTCTCAAAGAGTTGGACACGACTGAGCAACCAAGCACATTCACTCATTCATCCATTCATATATATGAATAAGGCCTTATTATAAGGACTTGGCTCATGTGATTATGCAAGCTGAGAAGTACTACCATCTGCCAGCTGCAAGTTGAAGACTCAGGTAAGCTGGTGGAATATTTTGAAAATCTGGGAGCAGGAGAGCCAATGATGTATACAGTGCTCTGGTTCAATCAGTCAGGTAGAGAGAGAGTGAATTCTCCCCACCTCAAAAGATTGGATTCTTGCCACACTGTGAAGAGCACTTTACTTTACTCAGTTTACTGTTCAAATACTAGTATTCCAGAACCACTTCACAGACACACTCAGGATATTGTTTAACAAGGTATCTGGGAATCCTGTGATCCACTCAAGTTAACTATCCCTTCAGAAAACTTCACAGTCAACTCCTTCACACATCCCCCAGCAAGATTTAGTACTCCACTCTTAATCTATACCCACAGTTTGCATGTTTTCCCATTTTGTCCTAAGTACTCAGTATTTAATATCTATTTGTTTACACATATGATTCTTTTACTAAAAGGGATTCTGTTTCTAAACCTGTATATTTTTAAGTGATGATCTTTCCTCCAAGTTACCTACTTTTATTTATTTATTTATTCACCCATTCATTCCTGAAGGGAAGTCCTATAGGGCAAGTTTTGTGCCTTATTCATCATCCTACCTTAGGCTTAGCACAATATTTGCCCAAGACTAGTTGTTCAGTAAGCACACTATATTCAACATTGTTAAGTTGAGCACTGAGGAAAACTTAAAGTTGGCATCTTATGATGCAGTTATCCCACTAGCCATTTGCTCTTTTTTTACTTATTTTATCATTATTCAGAAGTTGGTATCCAAAAAAACCCACTACTTTTCCTGTCAAGAGTTTTAATTGCTTTGTTTTCTCAGATTTACATTATAACAAATGGGTATTTGGTAGATCTTCCCTTCTGGCAGTTTTCAGACAAATAAATCAGAAGAGAAACTGTACCAACTGAAGTCTCATCTTCTCTGCCCATCTCAAATTTACTTGAAAAACTTAATAAGGAGAGACAATTTATGCAATAAATAGCTGTAAGGAAAGTATGTGCAATATTAAATACTGTCGTCTCTAGGGCTTCACATCCTGTGAAGAGTCCAACCAAGAAAACCACTCTCAGATAATAATCAGAGAGTGCTTGGTACAGGGAACTAATTACACAAATAAGGAAAGAACTGAGACACACAACAGAAAATCTGTAAGGTGACTCAGAGATTAAGAAGCAGAAAACCACTATTGCCCCCAGGTCTGAGTGAGAAGGGGAAGAGGTAGTACCCCCAGAGCTCAGGGATCAGAATCAGCTTGGGGAAGGTAGACCCGAGAAAGGAGATGGAGATTTGGAAGAACAGCTATTGTCGAAGACTCCACTTCTGATAGAGAGGGAGACATGTACCCTGGATTCTTCCTTTCTCTCACTGTCTACTGCCTAGCCAGTGCCTGTTACTGACCAGACCCAGAAGGGAAACAGCTGACATGGAGCCTGAGAAATGCAGCCTGCCATAATTACATTTTCTGTGATACCCAGCAGGACATAGAAATTTTCAGAAATGAATCCAATGGCAAAACTCTTCAGGATTATGATTACTTAAGTGATGTGATGTCATTTGTATATTAAACTTTTAAGGTCAAACCATAGGTTGCTACTTTTCAAGTAATTATATTTAGAGTGGGTCAATAAACAATATATAACTTGAAAGTTGTCTCTATATCTCGTTGGTTTATCTATCATAGTTGTTGCTTCCCGGTCTTATTCATATTTGTGATTTCTTGATAAATTTAATTTGGGTCCAAACATTTCCTTATCCTTCATACCAAAAATACCATTACTTAGAAAGTAATCCTTTCAGTTTCAGCAATTATTTGCCATTCTTTTGCTATATTCTTAGACAAAAATCAATCCATTTGGTTAATCTTTTCTCCTCAGGCCACTGGGACCACTGCTTTTGGGTTAGCTATCCTCCATGATACAATCAGTTATGGTCAGAAACAAAATGTTCCAAATTTAGAGAAAACCATTAATACAAACTAGGTTTTGTATTAGTTTTGGTGGGTCATTGGAAGAGTGAGTTGTGATAGTGGTTAGTGTGTTTTTAACAAAAAAGATTTTCCCTTAGCCCTAGCATATTTCAAGTTGTTATGAAAGAAACAGAAATAAAATTTTACATCATATATTTTAGTCAAGAAGAATATCTCTAATTTTGCAAATGAAGAAAGGGAGGGTCAAAGAAGTTAAGTGACATAAGCCCTATTGTACAATTAGTTACTGATTTATATCTAAGATCTCTATTTCTTGTAGCATACTAAGCTGTTTCCAATTCCTTATTCATATGGAACTGAACAATATTTGCAAACTTTTCTTTTTTTTTTTTTTTTGCTTGTGAATGAGCAGTCCTAGTACTAAGACTATTTAATGTAATTCTGCAGGTTGTGACTGACTCCAGCTTTGGGGAAGGCATTAATGGATAGGCTTGAAACTTCTGAACAGCTTGCAACCAGTTTGCATTTTAAGATACTGATACCCACAAAATGTGTTTCTTGCCAAAGGCTTTGATTTCTTTCTAGATAATAGAATATGAAAGTAAAGACAGAAAATTTGGTTAGAGCCAAATACCAGTTACTTTCTGTACCTAAGACATAATGCATAACCCAGATACTATTTCTGAGTTATAGTCATACCAAAAATACCTCTACTTAAAAAGTAGTTCACATATTTCAAGGAATGAAAAAAAATGATATAGAGATGGTAAGAACTATTGTTTTTTGAAAACAAGATCTTTGAATTTCAGAAAGTAATTAAATATGATGGTAAGCAAGGACAGCTTGATCAAAGCTGTTGATGGTGACCTGGTAAAAGTGAAGAGCAGTGAAAAAAAAAAGAGTATTTTCTGTCTTTCCCCGCCATTTCAAACACTACCCAAGAGACTATATGTTAAAATTATTGAATTTGAGGCATTTGTCACATAGGGATTCAGGTGACTCCTGAAGTTGAAATTTAGTAAGAGAGCAGGACTTTTTAATGACCTAAATAACACAGAAAGGAGGAGATGAGAGGAAAATATTGTATTTAATGAACCAAATGAAAAAATGAAGAGGGTGCAAAAAGAATAGGAAAGGAAAGAAGATAGTGATGCTGGACAAGTGTAACTTGGACATGTTGTGGTGCAGTTGACTTTACCCCTTCTTTTGCATTTATAAATCATTTCCAAGGCAACTATTGTGGAAGCAAATGTATATGAAATGCATACATTATTTGGCACTTAGCAGCATACTTCCTACTTAAATGTATGATAGAGCATTTAGAAATAGTTTGTTCTTGATTATCTTGGAGAGTGAAAAAGAGAAATAAAAGCCAAAAGAATGTTATTGTTGATACATTTCAAAAGAAAATAGTAACTACCTATCTCAGATTTGTATCTATTGATTATTATTTATAATGTTATGCTAAAATACCATGAAGTAGCAGACATTTCCCATGGAGAAAAAGGAGGAAAAATCATGTTATGATACTAGGTACCAGATCTCTATGACAAGACCTTTTTTTCCTAATGATGCAAGTTAAACATTTCAAAGGTTCTATACTTCTGCTTAGAAGTGGGATGGGTACACTGTAGCCAGAGAACCTAAATTATAACTTTACTTGATTTAGGAATTCTGAGTGTGAGGTACTAAGAAATCTCCTAAATACAGACTAAAAAATGGGCCATTAGAGAGAATTGTTATCTCTCAGATAAGTTTAGAACATAACCCAGATATCTAAGATATTTAATAAAAAAATTTTTAAGTGATCTCTTCACTCTGCTGGCTAATTTTGTTTTCAGCATCATTTTCCCCAGGTTTTTTTGTTTGTTTGTTTTCTTTCTGAGCATTGTGGAAAGGAGCCTAGTTCAGAACAAAAGAATACAAGTCATTCATCCAATTGTTAATAAAAAATAACTTCCTCTTGTTTGAGAGAATATCTTCAGACTTAAGTGTGCTCTTTAGTTTATAGGTTACTAATTAAATAAAAATTAATCATTTATAATTGTTTATTAATAAAATAAAAACAAATTTAAAAGACTGATGATTGGGTTAATTTAATAAATAATGATGGTAAAATAATTTGTTGTTCATTATAGTTACATCCTTGCCAGTCAAACCTGGGTCTCCTGCATTGCAGGCATGTTCTTTTACTGTCTGAACCACTGGGGAAGCCCCAATAGTTACATCCTTGCCACTATTTAAACATACTTCATAATTATCTATACAAATGAATGAATCAGTAGCACGGGAATTCACTCACATTTAACTCAGCTATACTGCATTCCCAGATTCGATTATATTGTTTCTGCCCTCATTTGACTGTTATCTGTGTTATCCTCCTCTTCCTTCTACTTTTTCTCTTATTCTTTCTCCTCTTTCTCTTGCCTCCCCTCCCCTTCCTCCCTCAGAATTGTTTTAGATTTTGATGGCTCTGCACATATAAATTATCTCATTGCAAATATTTACTAATGGTTCAATACTTTTTCTGATAGTAGATCTTGACACTCAGTAGGATTAAGACAAAAAGAAAAATAATGTTATTATGAAATGTTATTGTTAATTAATCAATTTCCTTTGTTGTTTTGATTGATGTAGTCTACAATTCAAATTCCAACTTTTAGATGCAGTTTTGAGTCAGAAAGTAAAATTTACTGCTCTTTGAACAATCCATCTACAGATACTTTTAAAACATATCAAGAGTTAATAATTGGAAATGTAAGATATTTTAATTTTTATAATTATTTATCAATGTTTTTAAAATGAAGCTGCATTTAAAAACTTTGAAAGCTTAATTGAAAACAACACAAACTTCTATATTTCCATTGTCTCAGGTTTAAGGAATAAACAAGATGTTTTCGTGATTGAAAGGGTTAAAAATGCTTGAATTCTTGAATGCTTGAATGCTTGAATTCAGGCTTGAATAGACTTGAAGTTTATGGTGCTTTATTTTTCCCGATAAATTATCAAATTCTCCTTTTCAAATGGACCATGGTGCTTGCCCTTTTAAATTTATGATGGATGCTACACAATTAACATTATCATGGCAACTGAAATGTGAAAGCAATAGGCCTACAAAAAGTAATTGTAATAAAATAATCCTGGTGTTCTTCAAGTGTAACAGTAGAAAATATTCTAACTCAGCAACTGATCTTTTTTTCTTTTTAACCTTTACTTAACATATAAATTTGTTTTTACTATTAAAGAGATTTCTGTTTTCTTATTTAATGTCCATCAGTTCAGTTCAGTTCAGTCGTTCAGTCGTGTCTGACTCTTTGCGACCCCATGAATCATAGCACGCCAGGCCTCCCTGTCCGCGGCCAACTCCCGGAGTCTACCCAAACTCATGTCCATTGAGTCAGTGATGCCATCCAGCCATCTCATCCTTTGTTGTCCCCTTCTCTTCCTGCCCCCAATCCTTCCCAGCATTAGGGTCTTTTCCAACGAGTCAGCTCTTTGCATGAGGTGGCCAACATATTGGAGTTTCAGCTTCAGCATCAGTCCTTCCAATGAACACCCAGGACTGATCTCCTTTAGGATGGACTGGTTGGATCTCCTTGCAGTCCAAGGGACTCTCAAGAGTCTTTTCCAACACCACAGTTCAAAATCATCAGTTCTTCGGTGCTCAGCTTTCTTTATAGTCCAACTCTCACATCCATATATGGCCACTGGAAAAACCATAGCCTTGACTAGACAGACCTTGTTGGCAAAGTAATGTCTCTGCTTTTTAATAGACTATCTAGGTTGGTCATAACTTTCCTTCCAAGGAATAAGCGTCTTTTAATTTCATGGCTGCAATCACCATCTGCAGTGATTTTGGAGCCTAAAAAAATAAAGTCAGCCACTGTTTCCACTGTTTTCCCATCTATTTCCCATGAAATGATGAGCCCAGAAGCCATGATCTTAGTTTTTTGAATGTTGAGCTTTAAGCCAACTTTTTCACTCTCCTCCTTCACTTTGATCAAGAGGCTTTTTAGTTCCTCTTCACTTTCTGCCATAAGGGTGGTGTCATCTGTATATCTGAGGTTCTTGATACTCCTCCTGGCAATCTTGGTTCCAGCTTGTGCTTCTTCCAGGCCAGCGTTTCTCATGATGTATTCTGCATATAAGTTAAATAGCAGGGTGACAACATACAGCCTTGATGTACTCCTTTTCCTATTTGGAACCAGTCTGTTTGTTCCATGTCCAGTTCTAACTGTTGCTTCCAGACTTGCATACAGGTTTCTGAAGAGATAGGTCAGATGGTCTGGTATTCCCATCTCTTTCAGAATTTTCCACAGTTTATTGTGATACACACAGTTCTATTATTCTGGATAAATTTTTGTTTTACTTGTTTTATGAGAATGTTAGAATAGCTTCATGAAAAATACATCAAGCAAATATTAGTTGGTTTACTTATTTTATTTTATATTAGTCACCTTAATTCATTACTGTTGTTACTTTTAAAAACCAATATTTTATTGGAATACCAAATGAGTTAGTTATGTGTAAGTTTTAGCATTATTCACTTTCATTCTATATGCTTTTCTGAATTCTCATAGATTTTATTAAATGCCCCGTATTTATGAGTGCATATTACTGTAATTATTTTGTTTAGTATATTTATCTTGTAGAGCATAGTAGGATTTTGTGTTTCAGCTTTACTTTGCTTAAGTAATTGTTGGCATTTTATGCTTTCCCTTTAAAGTCTAATTCGTATTACCAGTGAGAATTTGAAGAGAATTGAATGATCCCAGAATTCCCCCCCCCACTTTTTAATAATGGCGGTAATAAGTGTGGTCTTCCTTGGTGGTTCAGTCGTAAAGAATTCACCTGCCAGTGCAAGAGATGCAGGTTGGATCCCTGGGTGGAGAAGATTCCCTGGAGAAGGAAATGGCAACCTACACCAGTAATCTTGCCTGGGAAATTTCATGAACAGAGAGGCCTGGCAGGCTATGGTCCATGGGGTCAAAAAGAGTCGGACATGACTTAGCAAGTAAACAACAACAATAATGTATGTGCTATAATTTTAACAGTTTATGTATATTTATATTTCTGAACAAAGATTCTTAGGTTTTAATTTCATGAAAAGTTTGATATTTAGTTTCTAAGATCAGATTTGATGATATAAGATAATTTCCATCCATATTCAGTAAAATCATATACTTTAAGTGAGTAAAAAGGAATAGGAAGCATGCTTTGGAAATCAGCAATAGTGAAAGTCAACATGGAAAAATCTTTGAGCTTGGAGTTATGCCTTTATTTATGGAGCTAATTTGAAAAAATATTCTAACTCTTTATAATTTATATGATTGTGATGATAATTTTAATAATTTTTAAAAGAATTTTGTTCAATGTACTATACATTTATATTATTATTATAAAATGGGATAAAAAAAAGTAAGGTAAGCTAGAAATAAGTACAGCAAAATATGTCTAAGAAAGGAAATTACTATGAGAACACACAAGAAAAAAATGAGTCATTTATGAGAACTAAGAGGTATCTAGATACTATCAGAATACAAAGTCAAAATAATGATGAATATGGGCCATTTTAAACACAAATATATTTATTAATTAAGAAAATCTTTTTTCTCCTATTAAATAAATAACAGCCCAAATAAACTGATATTTGAAAAAACACTAAGCTAGAGAGATTTTGCTGCTTTGACAGGAAAGCCTTCTCATAACCAGTAAAAAGGTAAATTTCTGAAAATGTTAGTGACTCCAGGAAATTAACATGGACTTTACCTTTCTATATCTGCCAAGGACAACCAAAATATGAATGTCCTCATGGTAAAATTTAGCCACTCTTCCAAATTTTTCTTAAGAGTACCAGATATTAATTGCAACCTCTACAATTTCACCTAAATCTGAAGATAGAATTCACAAGGTTTTTATCTTTTTTAAATGTAGACAAATGCCCAGATTTTAGGCCCTGTTGGAAAAAAAAAAATCTGCTTGCTACTCTACAGTAGCTCTTAGGATCATAAACATTTCTAGACCATAGCATTTTTGATGTGCTGTTTTAGGAGTTTCTAATCAAAACATGCTATATTCTTATGTCTTAACATGTATTTCTAAATTTAATAAAGAGAGAATCTAAATTTCCAAGAAAAAAAAACACATGGGATTAATTGACAAAATAGAACTTTTAGAAGAGTATCCAGTTGACAGCACCAGCATAACCACACGGGCTGTATTAAGGCAATTTTTCTGCACTAATGAGTAGCTACCATTTCATGGGTGGAATATCTTTTATAAGCTTTGGGACCTATGGGTGGGTAGTAACACTGATTAATTTACCAGTTCTCATTCTCTGCATGTTGCTAGAAAAGTCTTTCTTTTTCTCCATTCCAGTAAACACTTAATATTAAGAATTACAGTGTTTTATTGCCAGAATGAGGGGAAACTGGCCTTGGGCCTTATTTGTAAATCTATATTCAAGTACATCATCAATCAAATCTTACTGGAATGCCAGTGTGCAGCTGGGTATTACAGATGTTCAGTAGAGTCACTCATCTTCTTTCCACAAAAACAGATCTAGGAAAAAAATTTGAAATAAAAGAAAAAGACAGAAGAAATTAATTTTATGTTAGGACTACTTATCTACCTACTAAAAATTCTTCCTGTTGACTTCATTACGAGCCTGTCCTATTTACAATTTCACTATTATTTGTACACATTAAAAGCATATACAGAGTTTTGTTTCTTTACATGTTTCCATTTCATTACTTTTTCATTTATTCTAGATATTCACATGACTAACCATGGGAGAGCTATTACTTTGAAACAACTCTATAGTACAACGACATTGCCTTTTACTACTTTGTTGAATGATTTTTTGCTTGAATGGGTTAGAATATTTAGAGCACTGGATTTTTATGTATTAGATTGACATTAAGTGACACTAAAATGATATCCTTGAAGTCTTATGTTCATTCAACTGGGTTAAAGTTCATATTCTTAAAATGAAGAAAATGTAAATATGTGCAATAGTCTCTGAAGTTTACTTGAAAATAGTTAACTACTTTAGATAACACCTTCATTCTTTTGGTTTACTCTATGTTTTCCCATTAGTTAACATATGTAAGTATTTTTATAATGTCACCTTTAGTTCAGGAAAGAATGGTAAATTTTTTCATTTTTCTTTTCAAAAATGATTTTTAGTCAAGTACTACATTTTGTGCATTAGGTGAACTATATTATAGTTTAAATTTGCCTAAAAGTTTTATATAAATATTATACAGGATACAGCAGAATTGACTAAGAGTTATATATACTCTTATGTGTACAAATATGAAAATTAACACATATGGTAAAATATTTGTTATTAATTTAACTAGCTATTAACAAATCACATATAGACACATTTGTTCTAACAGAGATTATTTTCCTGATTAAAAGGAGAAAACACACACACACACACACCATGGTATTCTAATAATAAATTTGATGGTAAAATATTTCATAAAAATAATTATTTTAACTTTTACTACTTCTTGTCACCAGCACAGTTCATAAGATGACCAAGGATTACAGTACTTCTTAATAGCCTGACAAATTATGCATATATCTTTTAGAAGCTGATGACTTGAATTGAGAAAAAAGGAAAGCATCATTTTAATATTGTTTTTAAATTTAATGCCCTTCACTATGAATATTTTTTTAAACTTAGTGACCAGAGAAATTTATTATAGAGAATACAAATAGAATAAATTTGTATATCACTTTGCTTAAAAGAAGTGACTATTCAGACAAGGTCTTTGACCCACTTGGGTCTTCTACCCAAATTTCACTCAAATACTTTTTTTTTTTTTATATTTTGTTTCAGTGAAACAACACTGTTGGCAAGTTCTGTGTTTAATTTCCTAATGTGTACAAAACCCTGCTATTTGAGTGGCAAATTCACTAGCCAGAAGCTGGCTCCAGACATGTCAGATATATTGGCACAAGCAGGGCTCAGGTGCTGTTGGAAGTCCCTGCCAGCAGGTCAAAGCCAGCTCAGAGTTGACATCAAAGCCAGGAATCACACTGGGGTCACCAGACACTGTGAGCAATCATAGCAACAGAATCAGATTTCAGAAAAGCAGTCATAGTCAATAGCCTGTCATAGGCGTGCTTGGTAGATAAATGGGTACGGGGGTGGTGAGACACATAAAACAAGTAGTCAACCAACGTTGAACTTTTTGTCCTTTTTGTATATTTTACATAAATACTAGCCAATCACAGAAGATGAAATGTAGAATCCTAAGAGTCTGTGAACTGCTTACAATTGATAAGATGATACACAATCAAAAAAATTGCTCCCAGGTTAAAAAAAGCTAGAGATATTTTTATAATACAACAGCTTAATTCTGATTTTCTGTGTATTCTGATTTTACACTTTAAATTGCTGTATTTAAATTTTATTTCTTTCCTTTCTTGGTACTTTAAAATTTGGTAATTTAAAACTTCACTCAGAGGTATTCTGTTATTGCATGAATTCTAAAGGTAGAATAAATAATTACCACATCAGTTATGTAATTGACCTCTTTTCATTATAGATTATGATTTTTAAAAATTCTAATAAATATGCTAACTTAAAATATGCTTTCTTTTAGATTGAGTCATTAAACCACCTTAAACAGTTAATTTTCAGAACTTCAAGCCAGTTTATAATTGTACTTGTACACTAATACCTGATGTGTTTAACACTTCATCATATCAGATGGTTATCTTTTAAAATCTCCATTATATTAAGTATATACTAGAAATTCACTATAGCAATAATGTGGAGAAAATTTTATAGGACAACTTGAGAAACAAACTATCTTCAGAAGAAAGCCTTTCTCCATGTCAGTAACCAAATTCACTAGATAAGATAAACTTACGACACCTCACATTTTGTTTCTTAAGTTATGGTTGCTACTAAAGTTCAGCTTTCATGGTATAAAATTCTTCTATCAACAATTTAATTTTTTAACCTGCAATACCTAGTATGTATTGCTACTGGGTAGTTTTTTGCATCATTCCCTCTCATCATTATTTAATCATTGTTTCTGAATCTTTTGTACCCCAAGGACTGTAGCCTGCCATGCTCCTCTGTCAATGAGATTTACCTGGCAAGAATACTGGAAATGGATTGCCATTTCCTTCTTCAGGGGATCTTTCTGACTCAGGGATTGAACTCTACAGTGCTTATGAAATACACCTGAGCAATATTTAGCAGAATAAGACCATCTACACAAAGCACATTTATATTTGAAAAAAGAGAGAGATCTAACTTACTCAAAACTGAAGAAAAATTCTAAGTGAAAAGTCTAAAAATAAAATTGATGCTGGGATAATGGAACTTCATCTTATAAAAACATGTATATCTAAAATATTGTATATTTAATAATAAATTGTAAATATATGCTACACAGCAAAAATTGTAAAATTATATTTGTGTGGTGTGATTTTCTAATAAAATCCAAATAAAATGAATAATACTCAGTAGTTGCAAAAGATATCTAGGTTTATTTGAACATTTGTTTCAAAAGTGGTCAAAAGAAAAGAAATAAGCAGTTTAATAAAATAAGTATCAAAAATCCTCTTTTTCTTAACAGATTACAGTTCAACTTTCTTTCATATTCTTCTCATTCCCTAACACTTTGTGAAAACTACAAATATTTGGTTTTTTGAATGGAACTAATGAGGATTGGAGAAGGAAATGGCAACCCACTCCAGTATTCTTGCTTGGGAAATCCCCTAGACAGAGGAGTCTGGTGGGCTACTAGATATAGTCCGTGGGGTAGCAAAAGGGTTAGACATGACTTAGCAACTAAACAAAAAGAGGCTATTCAGACACAAAAACTAAAATTGATTAAAAAATGGTTCAAAATGTGATCATGGCAAACATATTGAGCCAAGGAAATAGAAACAAATCTATGTATGCATACATTTTATTCAGGCACTCTGCTAAGAATTTTTCTTTTGTTTTTAAACCTGTTTTGATCTTCACAACAATCTTAATTGATAAGCGTATTTCCCCCCATTATACAAGTGAATTGAGACTTTGAGAATAGTCTCTGAAGTCAGAGTGCTAATAACAGATAAAACCACAATTTGATTCAAATTTCAGTTGCCTTCAAATACTTCATTCTTTTCTCTTGATACCTCAAAATGTTCTGTAATAGCAAATTTTTGCATAACAAGGTTGACCAATCAACAATACTTATTAATGCCCCTGGCTTTCTATATAGTGATGGCATCACTCCCTTTCCACAGTCCAGGCTGTGGTATGTGCAGCTCCTGATCTGACTGTGCACAGGTGGTAATGGAGTACAGTAGAAAAGAAGATTTGTGTCTGGCCCAGATCTCCACTAAGATTAATGGCTAACTGCACCAGTACTAACATGCCACTCAGAAATCAATGATTGCTACTAAACTCTTATGCACTTTGATATTCCTCTCAGACCCCTTAGTCAAATTACCAGGGAAACCAGTGACAGTCTTTCTCTTTCTCTCAAAAATCATAGCCGTTCTAAACACCCAGACTTCCACTAACTGAAGAACAGAAAAATTTTCTCTACTACAAAAATTTGGAAACCACTATTAACTTATTTTATTTGTCCAACTCCTTTTTATACTTACTAAGACTCTGCAATATCCCTAAAGTTTTGCCTGTAGACATACCTCACAATCACCTGTGTGCTGTTACCTCAGTTGTGTCTGACTATTTGAAACCCTGTGGACTGCAGTCTGCCAGGCTCCTCTGTCCATAGGATTCTCCAGGTAAGATTACTGAAGAGGTTGCCATGTCCTCCTCCAGAGGATCTTCCAAATCAAGGATCAAACCCACATCTCTTGATGTCTTCTGCAATGGTAGGCTGGTTCTTTACCACTACCCTGTCAAGGCTGTATATTTTCACCCTGCTTATTTAACTTCTAAGCCAAGTACATCATGCAAAATGCTGGGCTGGATGAAGTACAAGCCAGATCAAGATTGCCGGGGAAATATCAATAACTTCAGACATGCAGATGACACTACCATTATGCCAGAAAGTGAAGAGGAATTAAAGAGCCTCTCGATGAAGGTGAAAGAAGAGAATGAAGAAGATGGCTTAAAACTCAACATTCAAGAAACTAAGATCATGGCATCTGGTTCCATCACTTCAAGGTAAATAGATGGGGGAGAAATGGAAACTGTGGCAGACTTTATTTTTTGGGGCTCCAAAATCACTGAAGATGGTGACTTCAGCCAGGAAATTAAAAGACGCTCCTTGGAAGAAAAGCTATGGCAAACCTAAACAGCATATTAAAAAGCATAGACATTACTATAGCTGGTCCCTATAATCATAGCCATGGTTTTTCCAGTAAAATGAAGTGAAGTGAAAGCTGCTCAGTCATGCACGACTCTTTGCGAACCCATGGACTATACAGGACATGGAATTCTCCAGGCCAGAATACTGGAGTGAGTAGCCTTTCCCTTCTGCAGGGGATCTTCCCAACCCAGGGATCGAACCCAGGTCTCCTGCATTACAGGCAGATTTTTGACCAGCTGAGCCACAAGGGAAGCCCAAGAATACTGGAGTGGGTAGCCTATCCCATCTTCAGCGGATCTTCCCAACCCAGGAATCGAACTGGTGTCTCATGCATTGCAGGCGGATTCTTTACCAACTAAGCTATCAAGGAAGGCAGTAGTCATGTATGGGTGTGAGAACTGGACCATAAAGAAAGCTGAACGCCAAAGAATTGATACTTTTGAACTAAGCGACTGAACAACAAACCATAATCACCTGGGGTACGTATTAAAATGCAGATTCCTTGAGTGCCTCCAGACATAAAGTATTAACTCTCTAAGGACGGTACTTAGGAATCTCCTTTTTAAAACATACTTCCTTGAGGATTTTTACATACATTAATATTACATGTGAGTTTATTTACATTTATTAATATTTATATTTTAGACAAACCAAATAATTACAGAGAAACCACCAACACTGACCAATAATCTAAAATTAAGATGGGAGAAAATGCAGATCAGGAATTCCTGGCATCAGTAGTTATCTTGTATTTTTAGCTAGCTCAGAAATCCTTGGTGAAGAGAATTTCCAGAAATTTAACAGTCAGAAAGTAGTCACTGTAATCATTATTTTCAGGAAGACTGCATAGAAATAATTTAGTGGATAGTTTTATATCTTTTATGTTCTTAATATTCAGATTTTTCTCATTTTTATAAATATTGTATATTTATCATTTTTAATGTATACAAATTTATATAAATATTATATTGGTATTTTTATATTAAATATAAGAATAAAATAACTACCAAACTAGTCTACTTTGCAACACTCTATGCAGTAAGAGTAAAAATTTCAAATAGTGTTTACAAAAATACTTTTGTTAAATTCTTACAGTATACTAGGAAGGTTTCTCAAATTATTACTGATTTGTCTTTCTTCTTCAGATTCAGTCATTTAGAGATTGAACCACTGTAGGTAAACCATTGGATTCCAAAGGGATGTCATTGTAAATTTCTTTAACCCTTATTTAGTACTTCAAGGCAAAATTATAAAAATGCTTATTTAATTATCAGCATATGCTTGGTATCTCTAACAGTGGGATTGGACAAGATTCATTAAATAAAAATGGAATAAATTTTACTTAGCATTGTGAGTCAGGACAATCTGCAACATAGAAAAATTCCATTTTGCTTTTTTTCCTCTCTAATCTGATATCTATAAAAATGCATACTTCAATAGAATGGTTTTTATCATTTACTGTACTTAATGAACCGACTAAATTCTCTAATATTAATTAACATTGTGCATTGAGAAAACAAAACTGCAGTAGATAAAATTAACTAAAGAATATCTTGTGCCTCAGGCATGTTGTTATACTATCTTTACTATTGCCAAAATGTTGAAATTTGTCTTTATGCCACAGGAAGTAATTGTGTTTAACTTTTTTTTCATTTAACAATCAAAAACTCTCAAATCTTGAGAGATTTGCTTTATCATTTTATTTGTTATTTTTCAAGTTATTTGCTTTATCATTTTCTTTTTCTTTATTGCATATTGGGTAAACAATGAAGGTGATTTTCCTTAAACTGTTTATTTTGTATACATTATAAATCTTATAGAGTATGTTGTGTTTTATAGAATCTAATTAAATGCATTTCTTGGAGAAGCCACTCCCTCGTTATGAGTGGGCTTAATTTACTGATACCTAAAATCTATAACTTGAGAGATAATTATAAATATAAATAGTAACAATCCATCTGAATGAAAAAATCATTAAATCCTTTCATTTATATTACATTATTTAATTAAGCACTAATGGGTTAACCATTGAATTTATGAGGAAAAAAGTATATGCTTTTGATTTCTTTGTCTGGTTCTAACTGTTGCTTCTTAACCTGCATATAGGTTTTGCAGGAGGCAGATAAGGTGGTTGGGTATTCCCATCTCTTTAAGAATTTTCCAGTTTGTAGTGATTCACACAGTCAAAGGCTTTAGCATAGTAAATGAAGCAGAAGTAGATGTTTTTCTGGAATTCTCTTGCTTTTTCTATGATCCAGTGGATGTTGGCAAATTTGATCTCTGAGGAATTTAAAGTCTAATAAAATTTACTAAATTTATAATTGGCCAGCGTGCAAGGTACAAAGTTTTTGCGTAAATCAAGATAAAGTATTAAAACGCTCTTTAGACGTGACATGAAAATATAAGGCATTTTGCCTTTGTTAATATTTGATGCACCTCTATTTTTCTTTAGACAGGATGCGAAGGACTAAGGTTACCTACAATTTGGAGTTTTTTAAAGTTTAGAGTTGAATCTATTTCAATGATATGGATGAAACTTTTAAAATTACATGATTAAAAAGTAATTTAGTATGGAAAATCAAAACTATTAGCAAGAGGAAAATGTAAATCTCCCCCTCAAATTACTACATTTATCTTCTGAATGAGTTTTATCCATTTTTATCCATGTAGTTTCATGAAAAGCTTATGTTATAACCATGAAATAGACTTATTAAACCCTTGGATTAGAGTCAATCACACATCTTGCAGACAGCTGTCAAGAGGTAACCATAGAAAAACATAATTTGTGGGACACGACATGGTAGAATAACTCCAATTGCCCTACGCTGCCTCCAAAAATAAATGTGAAGAGAAACTGTTGGAAGTTATGGCAGAAAAAATATATCTGTAGCTTCTCATGGATGAAGAATGTATTTCAAAGTTCTCCTAAAAATAACAGCCATAGCAGTTCTTTTCATGATTTCTTTTCATGATTTCTTGAGTGGTGTTTTCAAACTTCTATTGTCATCTGGGTTTATATGCTATAGTAGTTATATAAGTTGCATTTAAATTATGAGACATATACATTGCTGAAACAATCTTTGAACAGCAACATCTAAGGGGAGAAAAGCAGACTTTTATGATTTTGCCAAGGATGCTTTATTGTCATCTTCATTTTGAGAACATTGAATAAAATTATTGCCCTTACATGCTCAAATTTATTTACATGTCCTCATAATAAATGATGGAAAAGGAAATGGCAACCCACTCCAGAATTCTTGCCTGGAGAATCCCAGGGAGAGAGGAGCCTGGTGGGCTGCTGTCTATGGGGTTGCACAGAGTCAGACCTGACTGAAGTGACAGCAGAAGCAGCAGCAGCAGCAGCATAATAAATGATATGATGATGTCATCTACAAGATCTTTGCTAGACCAGCAAAATGTGTGTGAAGTTCTTAGTTCAATGTTCCTATGAAACCATAACCTTTGAATTTGATTGGCTTAGCCCTCCTCTAAAGGTTTAGTCTCATTTCAACCTCTTGGATTAATCAAATTTCTAACTAACGGAGTTTTAGGAACCCTAGGTAAGTAAATCAGCAATTTAGTTTCAAACAAAACTTGCAGTGTACCTCTCTGACATTTACTTAATAAAAACTTCAACCATTAGTTTACTTTTTATGGTATGTAATTTCAGCTAGCTGGCAGTACTTGCCTCATCTTTCTCCACCTCCAAAACTCCCCTAGTAGACAAGCAGATTGAAAAGGAAAAAAATAAAACTAACTTGATTTTCAGATGACATGATCATGTAATAGAAAATCCTAAGGAATCCACTGAAAAATTATTAGAACTAATAAAATAGTTCAGCAACAAACTGGCAGGGTACAAGATCAATATATAAAAATAAACTATATTTTTATATACTAGTAGACCTAAACTGAAATTAAGAAGATAATTCCATATACAACAGCATCAATGAGAATAAAAATACTTTGAGGTAAATTTAACAAAAGACCTATAAAACTTAAACTCCAAAAAGTATTAAACATTATTGAAGGAAATTAGGATGACCTAAATAAAGAGAAAGATATTCCATGTTCATGAATGGTAATACTCTATAAAAATCCCAGCTTGTCTTTTGAAAGAAATTGGAAAGGTGGTCTTATAATACATATGGAAATTCAAGAGATTCAGAAAAGCAAAATAAAACTTATTATGAAGCTACAATAATCAAGATGGTGTGGAAATAGCATAAGAATAGGCATATGCAGTAAAGTAGAATTTAGAATGTATATATGACACATTTAAAGTAAATTGATTTTTGACAAGATTATCAAAACATTAAAATAGGGAAAGAATAATCTTTTCAAAACTTAGTGTCATTTCAACTGAATATGCATATGCAACAGAAAAAAGGTGGACCCTTTCTTATATCATATGCAAAAATTAACTCAAAATGGATCACAGACCTAAATGAAAGAGCTAAAAACAAAACTCTTGGAAGAAAATATGAGTAAATCCTTGTGGCCTGAAGTTAGTAAAAAATCTTATTAGATTAAGACAGCAAAATCACATATGAAAAAAGATAAAAACACATAAATTATACATTGGACATCATAAAAATTAAACATTTTGTGTTTTGAAAGACACTATCAAGAAAATGAAAAGTCAACCTACAGAAGAGAAAATATTTGCCAATCATATATCTGATAAGAAACTTGAATCTACATGTGTTTATATGTGTATTATATGTATATATGAGAGAACTTTTATAATTCAGTAATAAAGAGACAAACCCCCTAATTAAAAATGAGGAAAGGATATGAATAAACAATTCCTCCAAGTAAGACATATAAATGCAAATAAGTACATGAAAAGATACTCAACATCATTAGTTGCCAGAAAAATGCCAAATAAAACCATAATGAGATGCTATTTCACCTGTTCGAAGACAGCTATGATCAAAAGGATAGGTAATGAAAACTATAGGCTTCTGTAAAAGTTGGAGCCCTCATATATTGCTGATGGGAATATAAAATAGTGCAATCATTTTGAAAAATGTTTGGCAGCTTCAATAACTTAAACATAGAGTTATCATATGACTCAAAAATTCTCCTATGCATATACCCAAGAGAAATTAAGCTATACATCCACACAAAAACTTGTACACAAATGTTCACAGCAGAATTATTCCTAATAGCCAAATGGTGGAAATAACCCAAATATTCATCACTTTAATTAGGAACAAAAATGTTCCTACCAGATTTGTAAGGCTTTTGCTTTACAAATCAATCCCAGTAGAGGCTACCCCCAATTTAAACATCCGCGATTGAGTATTTTTTTGGCAAATGCTTATGGTATAGGAAAAAACATAGGGTTTATGGCTTACAAAAATTCTTAGACAAGAGAGTACATAATATGGTGCTGGGGACAAAATATATTTAAATATCAAATATTAAGGTCTTCTGAATGCCCCTGCAATATTTTGTTTGGAAAAAAATGAAGGATTTTCCTGAGAAATTTGCAAAAATCATAGAAAATTAGACAAATTTGCTTTTTTTCCTATACCTATAATTGGTCTCTGGACACTAAAGGAAATTTTATAAGCAAATCATCTTTAGATACAAATATAGTTAAGGAGAAAATAATGTTTCCTTGAAACTACTAAAAAAATAAAATTAACATTTCAATGACATTTATCTGAAGATTGGGCAAAGATTTTAGTTTAATCCATGTGTCTCACTTTGGCCCTTTTAATGTCAACTTTTTTTCCATAAATAAAATTCATCGCAAAATCTTTTGTATTTATTCTCAATATGCATGAAGAGGATGGTGACCTGGACACAAATCAGGCTATAAGGAAATAAAAAGAAATATTGTGAGGTTAAAAAATTATTTTCACAAGAAATACATGATCAAAAAAATGTATATGCAGTGAAAGGAACTTTGGACACTTTGTAAATGTAATACATAGAATAAAAGGCAAATTGAATCTTTTCTAAGAAATCAGAGGAAAAAGATAGACATAATATTGAAAAGTTAAAAGATGAAGGAGAAGACTAGGTGAACTAATTAAGTTATAAATCAAGAAGCAAATGGAGACTAGTCAATAATGAAAAAAAGAAAGGACTATTTAGGAAACTCTAGGATGTACATAAGGAAACAAGGAAAATAAAATAAAACAGTACTGAGACATAGCTTAGTGTCTAAGGTTGATAAGACTTTTCTAGGTTAAGAATAAAAAGAAACATGAAAAGAGATTCTAGACTGTCAATATTTGCCTGAAAAATAATTAAATGAGGCTAATCTAGAATTTTTATTAACTATTAGCTTCCAGAAGACAATGATCAATATACACTGTGGTTTCTTGAAAAATGATTTGGATCAGCTTGAATGGCATTTCTTTGCCAAAGAAAAAAAAGATACATATTTTCAGCTACATAAGAGCTTAGAAATAGAAACTAAGGGCAATAAAGTCAATACATATCAAAACTTGAAATATATTGTTAAAAAGAAAAGCATATATAATAGATTTAAAAATATTAATGCAAATGAAAAATTTGAACTTTAAAGACAGTAGAATAGGAAAATATTAAACCCAAAGAAGACAAGTATCCTCCTTCTAAGAGGATAAAGCAGAAATTAATAAAGTAGATAATGAAACAAAATAAAAAATGATATGGTAATAAATGTTTTTCTAAAGAATAGACAGAGGGACTTCCATGGCAGTTCAGTGGTTCAGACATCACACTTCCAATGCAGGGGATGCTGGTTTGGTCCCTGCTCTGGGAACTAAGATCCCATGTGCTATGTGGAATGGGGAGGGCTCCTCCCCAAAAATAGAAAAATAAATAAATAGAATTTTAGCAAGGAAAGCTACATAGAAAATAAAAACAAAAATGATTAACTTAGCATTCAGTAAAAGAAGACAAACAAAATAACTATAGAGAAATAGGAAGAATCAATTAGTAAATGAAGACATTTACAGATGGTAAATTATAATACCAATAAAAAACTGAAAAACTTTCCCTTCATATAGAATTAAGTATGAAAATTTTCTAAGAGGTATAAATCAAATTAACAACAATTAAAAAATACAAATACAGAGAAGTAGAAATTATATATACTAACATAACAACAAAAGCTAGCATGTAATGTCATACTAATTTGAATTAAATATGAATTATGTTTGTTACTCCTTGGAAGGAAAATTATGACCAACCTAGATAGCATATTAAAAAGCAGAGACATTACTTTGCCAACAAAGGTCCATCTCGTCAAGGCTATGGTTTTTCCAGTAGTCAGGTATGGATGGTGAGAGTTGGATGGTGAAGAAAGCTGAGTGCCAAAGAATTGATGCTTTTGAACTGTGGTGTTGGAGAAGACTTGAGAGTCCCTTGGACTGCAAGGAGATCCAACCAGTCCATCCTAAAGGAGATCAGTCCTGGGTGTTCATTGGAAGGACTGATGTTGAAGCTGAAACTCCAATACTTTGGCCACCTGATGTGAAGACCTGACTCACTGGAAAAGACCCTGATGCTGGGAGGGATTATTGGCAGGAGAAGAAGGGGACGGCAGAGGATGAGATGGCTGGATGGCATCACGGACTCAATGGACATGAGTTTGAGTAAGCTCCAGGAGTTGGTGGTGGACAGGGAGGCCTGGCTGTGATTCATGGGGTTGCAAAGAGTCGGACACGACTGAGTGATGAACTGAACTGAAGTGAACTGAACTGATGTGAAACATTTTCTGAGAAAATTTTCTGGGAAAATAAAATTATTAAAAGTGACCTAAGTTTAGCAATAACCAAGCAAGAAATTAAGTGCTTTGTAATCAACCTTGAAAAAAAGTTATCTTATAAAATTTTAAAGATAGCCAAGAAAAATTATACCTCAGAGAAAATAAAAATCTCAGTTAAGAAAAAGAGGACAAATGTCTTAATTCAGAATGCTTTGAAATTTCTCATACCATTTGGTTATGATGAATTTACTAGTATGTTTTAATGTGCCATCTGATGTAAACAAGTGAAATCTGGTAAAACATAAGAAACAACAGCTTTTAGGTACTTGGAGAAAAAGGTGACCCAGGACTCTGACCCTTGAATGAAGAAAAAATGAGATAATTTTTACCATTGTCTTAGTTTTCTGAGAAGAATTTTGGACAGTATGATGGGTTGGGGTTGAGAGAAACTTAAGTAGAGCATAACTGTCTAGCTGTGTTGTGAAATCAATGATAAGAGTTCAGGGACATTATAGCAGATGTAACTTTTGGTGCAGAATATCAAAAAAGGAGTCAAAAAAAAAGAAAGGGCTTCTGAAACTTGCATATAATTCCCCTTGAATGAACAATAAGGGGTGCGTTGTAGTAATTCTCCATTTTTCTAAGAAAAAAAGAAAGAAAGAAAAACTACCGAAAGGCAATAAATTGAACAATTCCCAGATCATACACAGAGCTAAGAGACATTCAGGTCTGACCAACCAGAATGAAGAGATTATATCAGACCTTGCTGAAATTCAGTAGAGGCCATGGAAGCTCTAAGCATTTCTAGTAGGGATAACATCGTCCTAAATTAAAAGCTATTCTAAGCCAATATAACCATTCATGGAGAAGAACTGAGGCTCATGCCAACCGTGTGAGTCAACCAAGTGAGTGCTTACCTTGGAAACAGATCTTCTATTTCCAAACAAACCTTCAAATGACTGCATTCCTGGCCAATATCTGATGGCAATTACAAGAGAGACAGCCAACCAGGCTCCTCCATCCATGGGATTTTTCCAGCAAGAGTACTGGAGTGGGTTGCCATTTCCTTCTCCAAGCCACTAAGTGATTTGTTACATAACAATAGATAATTAAAACACCAAGATGAACTCAGTTACCTTCACCAATTAGTGTCCAACCTACAAAACCAGAAGCCAATGCTAAGCCCAGTGAGTATAATCTCCTTGGGTGAACCAACCAGTTACCTGGTTGAGGGGGTGGTTATTTCATTGGATCCCTTCCATAGATAGAAGGGACTTTTTTGTCCTCCTAAGAAAATATAAAAATCTAAGTACAGATTTGCCTTTATTGCCAAAAAGATTTGTATAAGAGCCATCACTAGTCAACTTATAAAATACTTACTTTATCACCATGGAATCCCCACAATATGGTGTTTTGCCTGGGGATATAGTTCATGGCTAAAAGACTGGATATTGATCTCACATGCATAGAGAATAGTCTATCATCCTTACTTATCTATCAGTTCAGTTCAGTTGCTCAGTCATGTCTGACTCTTTGTGACTCCATGAACAACTGCACACCAGGCCTCCCTGTCCATCACCAACTTCCAGAGCCTACCCAAACTCATGTCCATTGAGTCAGTGGTGCCATCCAACCATCTCATCCTCTGTCATCCCCTTCTCCTCCTGCCCTCAATCTTTCCCAACATCGGGGTCTTTTCAAATGAGTCAGCCCTTCGTATCAGGTGGCCAAAGTATTGGAGCTTCAGCTTCAACATCAGTCCTTCCAGCGAACACCAAGGACTGATCTCCTTTAGGATGGACTGGTTGGATCTCCTTGCAGTCCAAGGGACTCTCAAGAGTCTTCTCCAACACCACAGTTCAAAAGCATTAATTCTTCAGTGCTCAGCTTTCTTTATAGTCCAACTCTCACATCCATACATGACCACTGGAAAAACCACAGCCTTGACTGCTGCTGCTGCTGCTGCTGCTGCTGCTACTAAGTCGCTTCAGTCGTGTCTGACTCTGTGTGACCCTGTAGACGGCAGCCCACCAGGCTCCTCTGTCCCTGGGATTCTCCAGGCAAGAATATTGGAGTGGTTTTCCATTTCCTTCTCCATAGCCTTGACTAGACGGACCTTTTTTGGCAAAGTAACGTCTCTGCTTTTTAGCATGCTATTTAGATTGGTCATAGCTTTCCTTCCAAGGAGTAAGTGTCTTTTAATTTCATGGCTGCAGTCACCATCTGCAGTGATTTTGGAGCTCATAAAAATAAAGTCAGCCACTGTTTCCATGGTTTGGAAGCCCTCATTTGATAAAGCAGTGGAAACAGCCTGTTGAAGGATCATGTACATTCCTGGCTAAGTGACGGCACACTGTGAGCCGGGGTCCAAATTTATAGGATGTAGTATGTTCAGTATGTCCTTTAAATCCATAGTCAGGTGCCAGCTTCGGCAGCACATATACTAAATCCATAATCAGTAAATTGCCATTTACCAATAAATAGGTACAGAAGTCAGGAAAGATGGCAATGTTCTTACTATTATACTTAATAACTCACTGAAAAAAGGAGTTTGCTTCACCTTCTTACAACCTTGAAATGAATGGATTTAGAGTTCTACTGGCCAAGAGAGGACTATTCCAAAGTAAATGCAATAAAGTTTCTAATGAATTGGAAAAAGATGTCTGACTCAAGTCTGTGTCTAGTAGATCTTCAGTTCCTTTTCCCTGATAAATGATATGAAATATTTTTTAAAAGTAAGATCACTTCTAAGATTTGATTATCAATTATACATGTAATGCATCCCAGAAACATGAAAGTATTCTTTGCATAGAAAACATTTTAAAATGCCAGGTAAGAGATAAGTAAGCAATCAGTAAAATAATTTATCTCTAAAATCAGCATCATGGACTTTAATTTAGTTTCCTCTATTTTTATATCATAAATCCTAAGAAGAATTTCTCATTTAGAAATTTACATAATTAATGTAAATTCCTCTTGAATCTATTTGTATCATCTAATCTGCAAAATCATGTCTAACACCCACTTCCAACAACACAAGAGACAACTCTACACATGGGCATCACCAGATGGTCAATAATGAAATCAGATTGATTATATTCTTTGCAGCTGAAGATGGCAAAGCTCTATACAGTCAGCAAAAACAAGATGGGAGCTGACTGTGGCTCAGATTATGAATTCCTTATTGCAAAATTCAGACTTAATTGTAGAAAGTAGGGAAAACCACTAGACCATTCAGGTATGACCTAAACAAATCCCTTATGATTATACAGTGGAATTGACAAATAGATTCAAGGGATTAGATCTGATAGACAGAATGCCTGAAGAACTATGGACAGAGGTTTGTAACATTGTACAGGAGGTGGTAATCAAAACCATCCCCAAGAAAAAGAAATGCAAAAAGGCAAAATGGTTGTCTGAAGAGGCCTTACAAATATAGAAGAAAAGAAGAGAAGTGAAAGGCAAAGGAGAAAGGAAAGATATGTCCATTCGAATCCAGAGTTCCAAAGAAGAGAAAGGAGAGATAAGAAAATCTTCTGAAGTAATCAATGCAAAGAAATAGAGGAAAACAATGGAATAGAAAAAGCCAGAGATCTCTTAAAAAAAATTAGAGATACCAAGGAAATATTTCATGCAAACCTGGGCACAATAAAGGACAGAAACGGTATGCACCTAACAGAAGAAGAAGATATTAAGAAGAGGTGGCAAGAATACACAGAGGAACTATACAAAATATATCTTAATGACCCAGATAATCACAGTGGTGTGATCACTCACCTAGAGCTAGACATCCTGGAGTGCAAAGTCAAGCAGACCTTAGGAAGTATTACTATGAACAAAGCTAGAGGAGGTGATGGAATTCCAGTTGAGCTATTTCAAATCCTGAAAGATGATGCTGTGAAAGTGCTGCAGTCAATATGCTAGCAAATTTGGAAAACTCAACAGTGGCCACAGGACTGGAAAAGGCCAGTTTTCATTCAAATCCCAAAGAAAGACCAGTGCCAAAGAATGTTCAAACTACCACACAATTGCACTCATCTCACACTCTAGCAAAGTAATGCTCAAAATTCTCCATGCAGTGTTTCAACAGTATTTGAATTGAGAACTTCCAGATGTTCAAGCTGGATTTAGAAAAGGCAGAAGAACCAGCGATCAAATTGCCACCACCTGCTGGATCACAGAAAAAACAAGAGAATTTCAGAAAAACACGTATTTCTTCTTTATTGACTGCATTAAAACCTTTGACTGTGTGGATCACAATAAACTGTGGAAAATTCTTAAAGAGATAGGAATACCAGACCACCTTACCTGCCTCCTGAGAAATCTGTATTCAGGTCAAGAAACAACATTTAGAATCATACGTGGAGCAACAGACAGGTTCCAAACTAGGAAAGGAGTACATCAGGGCTGTATATTGTCACCCTGCTTATTTAACTTATATGCAAAGTACATCATGTGAAATGCTGGGCTGGATGAAGCAAGCTGGAATCAATTTTGCTGGGAAAAATATCACCAACCTCAGATATGTGGATGACCACCCTTATGGCAGAAAGCAAAGAGGAACTAAAGAGCCTCCTGATGAAAGTGAAAGAGGAGAGTGAGAAAGCTGGCTTAAAAATTGACATCCAAAAAACTAAGTTCATGGCAACCAGTCCCATCACTTCATGGCAAATAGGTGGGGAAGCAGTGGAAACAGTGACAGCCTTTTTTGGGGGGGCTCCAAAATCACTGCAGATGGTGACCACAGCCAATAAATTAAAAGACACTTTCTCCTTGGAAGAAAAGCTATGACAAACCTAGATATTAAAAAGCAGAGGCATACTTTGCCGACAAAGGTCGATCAGGTTAAAACTGTGGTTTTTCCAGTAGTTGTGTCTGGGTGTGAGAGTTGGACCATAAAGAAAGCTGAGCACCAAAGAACTGATGCTTTTTAACTGTGGTCTTGGAGAAGACTCTTGAGAGTTCCTTGGACGGCAAGGAAAAAAAAAATCCAGTCAATCCTAAAGGAAATCAATCCTGAATATTCACTGGAAGGACAGATGCTGAAGCTGAAGTTCCAAGACTTTGGCCACCTGATGCGAAGAACTGACTCATTGGTAAAGGCCCTTGATGCTGGGAAAGATTGAAGGCTGGACAAGAAGGGGAGGACAGAGGATGAGATGGCTGGACAACATCACCGACTCAATGGAGATGAGTTTGAGCAAGCTCTGGGAGTTGGTGATGGACAGGGAACTGCGTGCTGCAGTTCATGGGGTCGCAGAGTCAGACTGAACTGAGCGACATAAGTGAACTGAACTGCTACAATCATATCAGTAATGTCACTGCTTACCATTTAAAAATCATGTCTTTTTGTCCTACATCCACCTGTTCTCCACTTTCAGAAATGGTGGCTTTTTCTGCTTCTAGTTTTCTAAGAATTCACATTTTCTTTTCCCCAGGTCCCTTTGCCTGTATGGGTTCAGTGAATCATTAAGCCCTAATCTCATTTCTCTAGATCATTAACTTTATTTTTGTCCTTTTTTCATTAAAATTTTGAATTTTTTTTTGCACCAAACTATTAATGAGGAATTTTCATCTGAGCTACCATATTCAGGCACTTTGAATTTAAAGTCAAAGACAAACACCATACACAAAAATAAACTAAAAATGGATTAAAGATCTAAATGTAAGACCAGAAACTATAAAACTCCTAGAGGAGAACATAGGCAAAACACTCTCCGACATAAATTACAGCAGGATCCTCTATGATCCACATCCCAGAATTTTAGAAACAAAAGCAAAAATAAACTAATGGGACCTAATGAAACTTAAAAGCTTTTGCACAACAAAGGAAACTATAAGCAAGGTGAAAAGACAGCCCTCAGATTGGGAGAAAATAATAGCAAACGAAGCAACAGACAAAGGATTAATCTCAAAAATATACAAGCAACTCCTCCAGCTCAACTCCAGAAAAATAAATGACCCAATCAAAAAATGGGCCAAAGAACTAAACAGACATTTCTCCAAGGAAGACATACAGATGGCTAAAAAACACATGAAAAGATGCTCAACATCACTCATTATCAGAGAAATGCAAATCAAAACCACAATGAGGTACCATTACACGCCAGTCAGGATGGCTGCTATCCAAAAGTCTACAAGCAATAAATGCTGGAGAGGGTGTGGAGAAAAGGGAACCCTCTTGCACTGTTGGTGGGAATGCAAACTAGTACAGCCACTATGGAGAACAGTGTGGAGATTTCTTAAAAAGCTGGACATAGAACTGCCATATGACCCAGCAATCCCACTTCTGGCCATACACACTGAGGAAACCAGATCTGAAAGAGACACGTGCACCCCAATGTTCATCGCAGCACTGTTTATAATAGCCAGGACATGGAAGCAACCTAGATGCCCATCAGCAGATGAATGGATGGGGAAGCTGTGGTACATATACACCATGGAATATTACTCAGCCATTAAAAAGAATTCATTTGAATCAGTTCTAATGAGATGGATGAAACTGGAGCCCATTATACAGAGCGAAGTAAGCCAGAAAGATAAAGACCATTACAGTATACTAACACATATATATGGACTTTAGAAAGATGGTAACGATAACCCTATATGCAAAACAGAAAAAGAGACTCAGATGTATAGAACAGACTTGTGGACTCTGTGGGAGAAGGCGAGGGTGGGATGTTTCAAGAGAACAGCATCAAAACATGTATATTATCTAGGGTGAAACAGATCACCAGCCCAGGTTGGATGCATGAGACAGTGCTCGGGCCTGGTGCACTGGGAAGATCCAGAGGGATGGGGTGGAGAGGGAGGTGGGAGGGGGGACCAGGATGGGGAATGCATGTAAATCAATGGCTAATTCATTTCAATGTATGACAAAAACCACTGCAATGTTGTAAAGTAATTAGCCTCCAACTAATAAAAATAAATGGGAAAAAAAAAAGTCAAAGACAATTATAGTGTATAATAGGTTACACTTTTTCAACTGAGGTAGTTGACCATGGGCATATTTCTAGGTATGTTAATTCAGCATGTATACAGCATCTAAAATAATTAAGAGTATTAATTTTTATTAATTTATTATTATTAACATCAGATTTTATGCTGAGAATAAGAATAAGACACAGTTTCTGCCTGGAAGGCACTTACTGGCTAGCAGATTCATGAAGAGAAATATAAATCCCTGGGGTGTCTGACAAAGATTCATTACACTTAGAAATCCCCCTAGTAAATACTCTATATTTTGATATATGATCTTCTTTAATCAGAACAGTTTCACAGTGTCTAACTTAAATTGAAGCTGGTTTGGATCACTTTTAACATAGCTTTTATTTTTGGTAGTTACAATATAAATTAGATTATTTCTTAAGTTATATCAAAACAAATCTGTCCATACCAAGCAAGCTAATATAAATGGTTAACAAACTACTATAATTTTTCCAACATTATTGTCACAACCATGATGGTTTTAACTCCTTAGACTTGGGAATCATTATTTTGAAGACCTTATTCTGTTGAGGTTTATGTTGATTTGTGATAACACCTCCCTAGAAATGAAGCACTGAATCATGTGTCCAGGCCCTATGTAAAAATAGAAAATAAAAGAGACAAAGTGGGGAGAAAGGACTTAAAATAAAAAAATGGTAAGGAAATAAATGTAAGTAACAGAAGTAAACAGAAGTAAAGTTTTGTCTTTTAAATTCCTTGCATTAAAAAAATACAGCATGGAATTTATTTGTTTGGGTGGGTGATACTATAAAGATTTATTGCAATTTACTATTTGATTTCTTAATAATTTGAGGAATAAGATAATGTTGCAATAGAACAGCTGTGTTAAAATAATTAGTAAGAGGGGCAGGATAAATAAATCAGGTCAAATAGAGTGTCCATAAGGTTGATGATCTTTGACAGTCTGGACCTGGATGGATTTTAGTAAATCTCACTTATCTAAAGTTAATTATCTGAAACTGAAAATATTCATAATCTAGTCAAGAAGTCAAATGTTTTAAGAAGTCAAAACATAATAGCAAAACATTGCGCTGAAAATACGTGGTTAAATGTCCTAGTTTAAGGGTAGGGGCAAGGGTAAGACTAAGTTGCTTGAAAACTTCTTTATAAGGATTTCTCCCTGCCTAACAGTGTTGCATGAATAAAATATCACTATATTTATAAAGTGAATAAGTTGGAAAATTTTTTAATCCTTCAGATTGCATGTAATATAAACGGCTATGCTAAAATAAACTTGATGGTATGCAGATATGTGAATTCAATTAAATAATGCATGAATGGTAAAGGAATTGAAGATGAACTTAAATAATTTCAGACATACAAGTACACTTTCATTACATTGTCAATCCTGTATTTATGTAGGAACTATATAGTATAGAGAATAACATATTCTATAATTTGTGTTCACAGTAAATAAGTCAATTAAGATGGCAGAGTAGTAAGATCCTGAGCTCACTTCCTTGCACAGACACACCAAACTTATGGCCATGTATAGAATTATCTCGAGAATGACTTAAAGACTAGCATAAAGAAAAGGCCACACTGAGAACGTTAGGAGGGACAGAGACTTGGTCTAGTCAGAACCCACACTCCCAATGCAATAATCCACAAGAGGGATTATAATCCACAACTATGGAGGTCTCTTCTGAGGAGGTTTGAGGGTCTGAAGCCTCACACTGAACTTCCCAGACCAGGACACTGGTACTGGGAAGATAAGTCTCCATAGTGTCTGGCTCTAAAAACCGGCAGAGCTTACTACTTCTGGGAGAGGAAGAGGTTTAGAGGAAAGTGAAACTCTGTTCTATAAGGACTCATTTTACATTTTGACTTACTCTGAGACCCAGCACAGAGGCAGTAGCTTGGAAAGTGCTTGAGTCGTAGGAGAAGGATATTCATTGATTAATTTTAATGCATATGCCTCAGGGGAGGGGATCTAATGGAACTTTCTCTGGGGATGGAAGTACTGTTAAGTGCCATTTATTCTTTTTCTAACTGATTTTCATCAGTTGGTTTGACTTTGGCGTCAATTTTGTTACTCTCCATCAACTTAGCTAAAGCTGAGGGCCCCTGCCCTGCTATTCTCCTGAGGGCCTGCCCTTCTCATCCTCCCCACCACAGCTAGCTCTTCAAAAGCAGCTCCCACACCAGGGAACTCTGAACAGCACACCTCCAACAGTCATGGCCAGACCACTCAGTCAGTCATCCTGGGGACCAGCCATGCACAGGTGCAAACCCACAGGAGTCATGGCTGGGTCTTGCAGCCAGCCTGCATGGGATCCAACCTCATATGGCCAGAACAAGTCACCCAACCACAGTAGGAGGGCATACCCAGTCCACACAGGAGTACCACCGGGCTCCTGGATTTTATGACATTTGGGGATTGTGTCACTGGACCTACAGGACACCTTCTACATAAGGCCACTCTCTCAAGACTAGGTGTGGCTGATATACCAAATACATAGAAACAAACAAAGAGAGAAAGAGTGAGAAGACAAAGAATAACTGTCAAAAGAAAGAATAAGACAAAACTTCAGGAAAAGAATTAAACAAACTGAAGATAAGTAATTTACCAGATAAAGAATTCAAAGTAAGACTCATAAAGGTCCTCACTGAACTTGGGAGAAGAATGGAAGAACTCAGTGAGGACTTCAATAAAGAAACTGAAAATATTAAACACAGCCCACCAGATCTGAAGAATACAATAATTGCAATGAAAAATTATACTAAGAGGAAATCATTAGCAGATTGGAGGTTGCAGAAGAATGGATCAGCAATCTGGAAGACAAAGCAGTATAAACCACGCAACCAGAACAGCAAAAAGAAAAAAGAAAAAAAAAAAAATGAGGATAGCTTAAGGGACCTCTGGGACAGCACAAGATGTACTAACATGTTAGTTCATTAGTTAGACACTATACAGAAAGGAAAGTAAGCCTATTTGAAGAAATAATGGCTGAAAATTTCCCTAACCTAATGAAAAAAGAGACATTCAAATGCAGGAAGCACAAAAACTTCTAAGCATGATGAACCTAAAGAGACCCACACCAAGATACATTGTATTTAAAATGTTGAAAGTCAAATTGAGAATCTTAAAAGCAGCAAGAAAAAAAACAACTACATGCATACAAGAGACTCCCCCGTAAGACTAACAGCTGATTTTTCAGCAGAAACTTTATAGGACAGAAGGGACTGATAGACAAAATAGGTAAAGAGGATTACGAGGTACAAACTACTAGTCATAAAATAAATAAGTCAAGAGAATGTGATATCCAGAATAAATAAGGCTTATAGTCAATAATAACACAGTAACTTTGTATGTTAACAGATGGTGATCAAATTCATAAAGCATATAAATGTTGAAGCAATATGTTGTACAACTTAAACTAATATAACATTGTGCATAAATTATACTTTAATAAAATAAACAATTTTTAAAAAAAATAAAGCAATTCAAGAAGTAATTGGCCTCATTTGTCTCCCTATAGGTACACACTTTCTGGACTAGGTAAAATTAGAATGGGAGATTTGATCCAAGTTAATTCAGGCATAAAAGCTGTTTAATACATGGAAAACAAACATTAACCAAATTGTAGAGGAGTAAAAGAATAATTCGCAAGATAAAAAAAGAGGATTTGCATTTCTACCTTTGACGTACACTGAAGATACAGCATACAGAACCCTGAGAATACAGGCTTGGAAACTTTCTAGGCACAAACTTTCTTGGAAACTTTCTTGCTCTTGAGCTTGCAGTTCTATAGAGAGAGATGAGCATCAAAGATTTGCAATTTAAGTTGTGTTTGGTTTTTGATAATTGAAAGGCTTATAGATCAAAATGACTCTTCTGGCTGTACAGATTATATCATGCTAGTGTCAAACTGAAATTCAAATCATTTCTTGTTTCAGCTTTATTCTGTGAAACTTTAAAAAATCCTAAAAAAAATCTAGTGGGTATATTTTCTGCTTTCAAAAAAAAACCCAATATTTTTATTAAGTATAGCACTGGTGCATATACTTTTGACAACACCATCTATGCAGTTTTTTCCCACAATTTGAAAGAAAGTTATATATAAAAAAAGCCCTGGGTCATTTAATCTATGGAGTATATTAAGAGAAATCAAAGGCTGGCTGTTTTGCAAATTTACACTCAATATAAATTTTATCAAATACTCCATTGCAGATAAAATTCTGGACATAAGGAGAATAAGCATGATTCAGCAAAATGCTTCCAATCTTTTAAGAAACTTCCTTTAACATATTACATTCTGTAATTGTTATCATGTAGATTTGGTGTGATGTTAAGACTGTTTAAGTGAATTATGACATCTTATTCTTAGTATTCTATTTTTCTAGGTAATAATATATAAGAAATTCATATATTCTTGCAGTTTCCTGAAAGTTCCTGTGTGCATTTATTCAACTTTACACAGACATATGAAATATATCTATGCTATTGCATAACTATACTATGGGTGAATAAAAGATAGTTCAAATTAAATTTTTAAAAACGAATTCCTTTTATATAAATCCAATTACTAAAATAATTATACATCAAAGTGTGTTACCACATTATACTTTATTCACTCCAAGGTACTTTTCTAGTATGCATGAAAATGACTTTTCTTTCAAAACAAATTTGAATTTTATGGATATGCTGAAATTCAATATATACTGTATAAACATCTAATTTATTACATTTACTTGCTTCTTCTTGAGAACATGGGAGTCACAAATACACAGGTTTTTACTACTACCATCACTAAGAAAAACAAAATGACACGTTAAAAGATGCTCAGTATCTTTGAGATACTGAGATATCATGAGATATCACCTCATACCTGTCAGAACAACTATCATCAAAAAGAACACAAATAACAAACGTTGGCAAAAATGTGGAAAAAAGGGAAACCTCATATACTATTGGTGGAAGTGTAAGTTAGTGCCACCACTGTGCAAAGCAGTTTTTTCAAAAAAACTAAAAATAGAACTACCATATGACCCAGCAATTCCACTCCTGGGTATATATCTGAAAAAAAAAAAGAAACATAAATGCTAATTCTAAAAGATACATGAATCCCAGTGTTCATAGTAGCATTACTTAAAACTGCCAAAATATGAAAGCAACCTAAGTATCCATCAACAGATGAACTGATAAAGAACATATGATATTCTTGTATACTTAATATATGTATACATTAATATATTGTTGTTTTGTCACTAAGTCGTGTCCGAATCTTTGTGACTCCATGGACTCTAGCCCATTAGGTTCCTCTGTCCATGGGCTTTCCTAGACAAGAATACTGGAGTGAGTTCCCATTTCCTTCTCCAAAGGATCTTCCTGACCAAGGTATTGAACCCGCATCTCTTGTAAATTGAATGTTACCTTTAAAATTTTACGAAAATTGAAAAGCTGGAAAACAAGCAAACAAAAAAAAGAGTGAGAAAAAAAAAAAAGAGGGCCAGCTTCAATACAAAGGCAAGGAACTAATATTTTCCAGTACTACCTGCTGTACCAGGTAATGAGTTACTTAATTGAAATCGTGTAATAATGCTGCGAAGTAAATTCTCACTCCATTTCAAAAAGTAGGAAATGTTTAGAGGAAATAATCAATATTTCTAATGTTAAACTACTAGGAAATAAATGTAATCAATATTGAAATCCAAGACAGTTTGAATCCAAAGATCTCATTATGAAAATAATAAATCACTTTGTATATTCATTGTACTTTTAAAACTTCTACAATATCCAAAGGATAATACTGAGCACTCTTTATAATTTCAAACTTTTCTGTGCCAAATCTTTTTCCTATTATACTTAGCTTCTTAAAAAATTATTATCATTGAGTTTACCTAATTAAAAAAAAACAATATATGCAGATGGAGAAAAGATAACTTATTACAACTAACATAACTAAACCCTGAATTATTTTTTCTTATTGACCTATGTTAACAATAGAATAATTCATTATGATTTAAAACTAAAAGTGTGCTACAAGCTGTCTTATGGTTGAATTGGGTTACATGAAATATTCTCGACTCAGAGAGATAATACATGAAATATGCTTGAGGAACATTATATGTGGAGAGAATAATGCTTACCTGATAATAACAAGATTCTGCTTTTAAGATAATGGCTTAGTTTAGCTATAGTTGGGAAACTAGTAAAGAATTCTAAGTACAGATATGTAGGAATTTATAAAAATATGAAGCTATAAAAAGAGTTGGTTTTATTGAAAAGCCATAGCTAAAATATTTGCTCTGATCATTCACTGAATAATTTTGATATCACCAATGTTAATGCAAGCAAGTCATTTCACTACAAGTTCTGGGCAAAAAAAAGTCATTTAAAAAATCTTCATAAAACTCCACATTATCTCAAATGTTCTGTACTTATTATTAGACCTCTAATTTCACTGATATTGTATTCACCTACAGAATATTAAAAAAGTTTAAATTACCAGCTTCAGAAAGACAGCATAGTATTTTTATATGCAACTTGCAAATGGGCACTTATAACAATTTTATCAAATTCTTCCTATATAAGTTATTTCTCTTTTGTCTTCCCACCAGAGAAAACTGTTATCAATGTGCCTTTAGTTTATCATCTAAGTTGTAGAAATTAAAATCCTCAGAGGAGCCATTTATTATCAAGTAACTCAAATGACTGAGTCAGAACAATTCAGCACTTGGAAACTGTAGTTACTTAGGTTCTGTTTCTAATTTCAGCTTAGTCTGTTAAAAAAATAAAGAAAGCCTTCACAGGAACATGCCTTTTTAAATTATAACTTCAGCTAATACACAGGAGGTCATCTTTCTCCTAAGACTGGCATTTATTTTCTTTATAAACAATAACACATCTTATAACTTTTTATGCAGAGACCTAGTATTCAGGCAGGGCACAAAGGCTTATAGCCTATACTGTATTTTGGATCATTTTATGGCCTTTTTTTTGCCTGTCAGAGTCAACCATAGTGACTGAAGGGAGAAATATACTAATATTTGAATTGATTTTCTTATTTTTCATAATATTAAAGTATATCTATAAATCATCACTTTCATTAATGGAAAACTTTCCAAGTATTTAATTAAACTCATAGATTCCTATAAGCACTGAGTATCATGCTGTATAACAATATAGTTTATTTTATATTTTTATTTTTTAATGTGAATTTTCCAGATTTTAAAAGTGATACATATATAGTCACTTTTTTGGTAATGAATGCATACCCTACCACAGATAACAATTATAAATTCTATACAAAATATATAAATAATGCTATTTGAAACACCTGGGAGTGACCAAAACCAGGCAGAAACTACAGATAGGTAAACTCTTGAAGAAAATAAAAATCTCTCCTTTTAGTGAGATTTATGTGAAATTTTTTCATGAAGAATTTTTATCTGAGGATTTTCCACTAGTCCATAGGCAAAGATCACTGACATTCAAACAGAAATCCATAGTTTTACTGACAGGGCTGCCCAAACTGCTGAAACATTAGTGAAAGAATCTTGGAAAAGGGGAAGTCACAAGGAAATGAGACCTAATATCGGCGTTTAAGTTCTGCCAAAAGTCTGAAATAGTCCAAAAAGTGCTATTCATCTTACTTATATTCATATTTTTAGCAGAGGTCCTATAATACAGATAATAGGGAAAATACAAACTGTTCAAGAGACTTTAAAGAAATAAAGATGATAAAGAAATATTCTGAAAATTTTAATGACAACATATTTGATGAGTTAGATCGTATGAACAAATTCATTGAAAGATACAAATTATTAATAATATAGCTCACTCAGGAATAAACAAATCATCTGATACCCTATATATGCTAAAGAACATAAAACTTGTATTTAAAAACCTTTGTGGCTCAGAAAGGAAGAGGAAGGAAGGAAAAGATTATCTTGGATTCTGTTTAAAGCCACTTGGGGATGCAATTTAATCCATACAAAAAGATGAAAAATGCTGGGATCCCAAAATAGATGAAGAGGTGCAAGTATCTGTATGAAAAGAACTATGGATAAGATATCTAGAGAAATGGTTAAATCTCTAAAAGCTGCTAGTATGTCCCATGATGAAAAAGTCAGCTTTAAACACCTGCCAAATCTAGAAATGGTTCTGCTCTCTGACAATTATACCAGTTAAGTCAGATCTTTACTGTTTCCTTTTCTCCATCACTTGGAGAAGGAAATGGCAATCCACTCCAGTATTCTTGCCTGGAAAATCCCATGGATGGAGGAACCTGGTAGGCTATAGTCCATGGGGTCGCAAAGAGTCAGATACGACTGAGCAACTTGACTTGACTTTCTCCATGACATGTGCTGATCCAGTAAAGGGAAGAAACTTCATTAACAAGTCAGGGGTTGGAGAAAGGAACATATAAAATGTGGGGGAAAGAAAGAGTTATGCACACAGCCTCTTTCTATTTCAGGCTGGTGTCTTGCAGTCCAGAGATGGGAAAGAAGAAAAGTTGAGGAGAGACGGGGTGGCATTTAAACTATTTATTACTAGTCTGAACTGAACTTTAAATTACTGAACATTCAGCACCAACAATGACCTGAAAAGTCATGACACTTTCCCAAAATTTCATCCAGCAGAGTAAGACCAAGCAAAAGAGAAGAAACATAAACAGGTAGCTTCGGTGGCTCAGCCGGTAAAGAATCTTCCTGCAATGTGGGAGACCTGGGTTTGGTCCCCAGGTTGGGAAGATCCCCTGGAGAAGGAAAAGTCTACCCACTCCGGTATTCTTGCCTGGGAAATCCCAGGGACAGAGGAGCCTGGAGGGCTACAGTCCATGGGGTCACATAGAGTTGGACACGACCAAGTGACTAACACTTATGAGAAACTATTCATATAATCCCAGAGGTAAGCACATTTTTTTCCATTTATTTTTATTCATTGGAGGCTAACTACTTTACAATATTATAGTGGTTTTTGCCATACATTGACATGAATTAGCCATGGATTTACATGTGTTCTCCATCCCGATCCCCTCTCCCGCCTCCCTCTCCATCCCATCCCTCTGGGTCTTCCCAGTGCACCAGCCCTGAGCACCCGTCTCATGGAAGCAACCTAGATGCCCATCAGCAGATGAATGGATAAGGGATCCGTGGTACATATACACTATGGAATATTACTCAGCCATTAGAAAGAATTCATTTGAATCAGTTCTAATGAGATGGATGAAACTGGAGCCCATTATACAGAGTGAAGAAAGCCAGAAATATAAAGACCAATACAGTATACTAACGCATATATATGGAATTTAAAAAGATGGTAACTATAATCCTATATGCAAAACAGAAAACGAGACACCGATGTACAGAACAGACTTTTAGACTCTGTGGGAGAAGGCAAGGGTGGGATGTTCAGAGAGAACAGCACATTTTTTTTTTCAATGTTTTATCTCCAGTTTTAAGATATAAAATAACAAACTTTCTTTGGTTGTAGTGTATTAACTCTGTAATCCACAGCTGAATTTTATTTATTCTATTAATTTACATAATTTTTATACATCTATATAATTATTTGGAATTTTTACATTAATAAATAATGTACATTATTTACATTAATGTACAAATTTACATTAATAAACTAGCATCATTAATAAATAAAATATGTTCTATACTTTTCTACTCATGCCTTCTTTTTACATTTTGTTATTATGATTGTAAAATTTTATGACACAGATCAGAGATATTCTTACTTTTTGGAGTAGAATGCTTTTAATGTTATTGAAATTATCTTTACCTAATGTAGAAATGTCACAGAATATGGCTGTGACGGCATCTGATCTTTGAACTTTTTAACATATAGAAATGTAATACCATTCTAGTCCCTTCTACTAAAATTGGATCAGTCATGTTTCTGTGTCTCTCTTGGAGGAAATTCCCACCTTGGAAGTCAGCAAATGTTACAAATGAAGATGTTCTTTTTCTCCTTTCTTTTTCCAGGAGAGTCAGTTTTTAAACATTGACCAGCATACTACAGAAGCTAAAATATAGATAAAAGGTAAGCGTCTTAGGTGAAAGCAAGGAAATTATAGCTCAAAACTTCAAAAGAGTGAGGAATTAACATCTTTATGTGAGCAAATGATAATCAAGCACCAATTATGAGGTCAAGAAAATTTCTAGAAATTGGATATACACAGATTAAAAAAAAAGCAGTGTCCTTTGTCTTACAAAACTTCCATTCTTGAGGAGAATAAGACAAACAGATGAAAGAATAAATGAAAGAATTAATAGCAAAAATAGAGTGAGGAGCAAAGTGCAGTAAAAAAAGCAAGAGTTATTAGACATAGAACATTTTTAAGTATTTATGAAACAAAATGTTCCTAAAATTCCAAGGTGTAGAAAGTTTCATTTCACTTCATGTCATGAAATTACGTGTAAAATTGAATATTTTATTTAAGATTATATACAAAATCTAAACTTTAAAAATCTACTTGTAAATATTTTAAAGGAACTTTCTGACTCTTATAATTCACTGAGAAATTAGAGGTGAATTTCAAATTTTTTATCTTTAATAATACACATAGATGAAACTGCCTTTAATATTAGTGCTTTCAAAATTATTTTTGATCAATAGTTTATTTTCCAAGAATACTGCTTTAAACTTGTGTAGTTATGTAATGACTTAATCAACAGTCAACATCTCTAAATTTATTTTCCCATAATTATAGCCAGAAATAAAGTGTTCTTGAATTTTTGACTAAATCTTTTTTCCTTCAAAGTGAAAACTGTGCTCTTTATGAGAAAGTTATATGGAAAAGTACATTTAAGTAGTACTAAATTTAATTTTTAAAAATGTATAAAATTAAACATTGCTTTTCTCCTGCATTAGTGAAGATTTAATTTACTACAACTGAGTAAAGACCAAAGTTTCCAATTTAAATAACTTCTATTTTGGAGGCAAACCAATGATTACAAGTAACTATGTAATTTTTAACCTCCCCTTCTCAATAATTGGTCTATCTAGAGAATAACCAGTTAACTTGCTCTTAACAACATTTTGAATTTAGAATATTTTCAATCATCATGTAATTATTGAAATTCAAAGTGTTTCCATTTAAACATACTTTCCATTTATAGTGATATTAATGATTATAAAGGAAATTAAGGATGATATGAATATAATAGGAGGTAATACTAGTTTACTAGTAATACTAAAGAAAGGTATACTATCTTTGCTCTTTCATGTCAAAGTAGCGTTATATAGTCTGGGGTGTTAGGTCTACTTAGAATAGATTCAACAAGAGACCAAAAGATTATGAAGGTGCTTCTTTATATTTTTCTGCCTTTTCTATAATTATGAAAACAATTTTCCAGTCAATATATAATCAAATAATTAGATAATCTCCTGATTTACATCTCTGTCATTTAAGGCACAAGGATGTAATTATATATACTTATGCATATTTTTTACATAAAAATTTTCCTACCATTAACATGCTCATTTACTCACTTCTACCAACTAATTTTCTTCTAGCATTCATGGCAAGATTTTTAAAAGTAGACATTCATTTTACTAAAACTATCTGTGTTTGTTGTCACTGTGTTTCTCTGCTGACACTGTCAGTATTGAGAAAATGACTCTCTTTATGTTCCACAATAAATTTTTAAAACTGTTTTATTTTTCTGAAGTATTTGTTGTAAAACATTTGCTAGAAATCATATAGTAGCTTTAATGCTTCCTTTTAGTTGTCTTCCTTTTGTTCAGCCTCCAAAAATCAAACCTTTAAAAACAGGTCTTCATCAATCAATAATTACAAGTCCAGATATATTTCTATATCATTTTAAATATTTTTGTGTTATTTTAGTAGGTAGAAACCTCAAAATATGTTGAAGATAATTTCCAAAGGCTCCATAAAAAGGAATTATCACCAATTTCTACTGTTAAAATTATTCCCAATAATTTTCTCCAAGAATTTATGATCTTCTTCAATCATTACACATTGTTTGTCTTGCTTACATCCTTCCCACAAAGTCATTAGGCCCACTAAAAACTTTCTGGGAATAAAGCATATTTAGGTCAACATATTTAGGCCAGCAAATTTGGAAAACTCAGCAGTGGCCACAAGACTGGAAAAGGTCAGTTTTCATTCCAATTCCAAAGAAAGGCAATGCCAAAGAATGCTCAAACTACGACACAATTGCACTCATCTCACACACTACTAAAGTAATGCTTAAAACTCTCCAAGCCACGCTTTAGCAATACGTGAACCGTGAAGTTCCAGATGTTCAACCTGGTTTTAGAAAAGGCAGAGGAACCAGAGATCAAATTGCCAATATCCGCTGGATCTTCAAAAAACCAAGAGTTCCAGAAAAACATGTATTTCTGCTTTATTGACTATGCCAAAGTCTTTGACTGTGTGGATCACAATAAACTGAGGAAAATTCTGAAAGAGATGGGAATACCAGACCACCTGACCTGCCTCTTGAGAAACCTATATGCAGGTCAGGAAGCAACAGTTAGAACTGGACATGGAACAACAGACTGGTTCCAAATAGGAAAAGGAGCACATCAAGGCTTTATATTGTCACCCTGCTTGTTTAACTTATATGCAGAATTCATCATGAGAAATGCTGGGCTGGAAGAAGCCCAAGCTGGAATCAAGATTGCTGGGAGAAATATCAATCACCTCAGATATGCAGATGACACCACCCTTATGGCAGAAAGTGAAGAGAAACTAAAAAGCCATTGATGAAAGGGAAAGAGGAGAGTGAAAAAATTGGATTAAAGCTCAACATTCAGAAAGCGAAGATCATGGCATCTCGTCTCATCACTTCATGGCAAATAGATAGGGAAACAGTGGAAACAGTGTCAAACTTTATTTTTTGGGCTCCAAAATCACTGCAGATGGTGTCTGCAGCCATGAAATTAAAAGACACTTACTCCTTGGAAGGAAAGTTATGACCAACCTAGATAGCATATTAAAAAGCAGAGACATTACATTGCCAACAAAGTTCCATCTAGTCAAGGCTATGGTTTTTCCAGTGGTCATTTATGGATGTGAGAGTTGAACTGTGAAGAAAGCTGAGCGTGGAAGAATTGATACTTTTGAACTGTGGTGTTGGAGAAGACTCTTGAGAGTCCCTTGGACTGCAAGGAGATCCAACCAGTCCATCCTAAAGGAGATCAGTCCTGGGTGTTCATTGGAAGGACTGATGCTGAAGCTGAAACTCCAATACTTTGGCCACCTCATGAGAAGAGTTGACTCATTGGAAAAGACCCTGATGATGGGAGAGATCGGGGACAAGAGGAGAAGGGGACGACAGAGGATGAGATAGTTGGATGGCATCACCGACTCAACGGACATGAGTTTGAGTGAACTCCGGGAGTTGGTGATGGACAGGGAGGCCTGGCGTGCTGTGATTCATTGGTCGTGAAGAGTCAGACAGGACTGAGTGACTGAACTGAACTGAATTGAAAGTCAGCATAATACAGAGGAAGCAATTTACAAAAATGTTTGTAATTGGCTGGAATTGAAGTCAGTGATTGCGCCTCATCCCCTTCTGAAGTAACTTTAAAAATAAACTTAGATTTACTCCTCTTCATTTTTCCATATTTATTATTTCTTTTGATTAAATTGCCCTTCACTTTATCTCTCTTCTTATTTTTTAGTATCACTAATATATATTTTTTCAAAGCCTGAGTCTTAGATTTTCATTCAACAGGTTAAGATTTGTGTAGTAAGAGCTAATGTGAGTGTTCATCCACTTTAATATGTCTCCTCTTTTGGTTCTTTGCCAAAAAGATTTCCCTCCCTAAACCAAAGAAATAGCATTTGCCATTTAAAAAACATTCATGGAAAAGTGCAGTTAAGTGAACATTAAAGAGATGATGAAGAAATGGTCACTAAACTCTAGAAACTCCCCCTCTTAGTATCAGTTCAGTCAGTTCAGTCTTTCAGTCATGTCCGACTCTTTGTGACTCCATGAACCGCAGCACGCCAGTCCTCTCTGTCCATCACCAACTCTGGAGTTTACCCAAACTCATGTCCATTGAGTCTGTGATGCCATCCAACCATCTCATCCTCTGTCCCCTCCTTTTCCTCCCGCCCTCAATCTGTCCCAGCATCAGACTCTTTTCAAATGAGTCGGCTCTTTGCATCAGGTGGCCAAAGAATTGGAGTTTCAGCTTGAACATCAGTCCTTCCAATGAATATTCAGGACTGATTTCCTTTAGGATGGACTGGTTGGATCTCCTTGCAGTCCAAGGGACTCTCAAGAGTCTTCTCCAACACCACAGTTCAAAAGCATCAATGCTTCGTCGCTCAACTTTCTTTATAGTCCAACTCTCATATCCATACATGACTACTGGAAAAACCATAGCCTTGACTAGATGGACACTTGTTGACAAAATAATGTCTCTGCTTTTTAATATGCTGTCTAGGTTGGAGGTAACTTTCCTTCCAAGGAGTAAGCGTCTTTTAATTTCATAGCTGCAGTCACCATCTGCAGTGATTTTGGAGCCCCCAAAAAATAGTCAGCTACTGTTTCCACTGTTTCCCTATCTATTTGCCATGAAGTGATGGGACTGGATGTCATGATCTTAATTTTCTGGATGTTCAGCTTTAAGCCAACTTTTTCACTCTCCTCTTTCACTTTCACTTTCATCAAGAGGCTCTTTAGTTCTTCTTCATCTTCTGCCATAAAGGTGGTGTCATCTGCATATCTGAGGTTATTGATATTTCTCCCAGCAATCTTTATTCCAGCTTGTGCTTCTTCCAGCCCAGCGTTTCTCATGATGTACTCTGCATATAAGTTAAACAAGCAGGGTGACAATATACAGACTTGACGTACTCCTTTCCCGATTTGGAACCAGTCTGTTGTTCCATGTCCAGTTCTAACTGTTGCTTCCTGACCTGCATATAGGTTTCTCAAGAGGCAGGTCAGGTGGTCTGGTATTCCTATCTCTTATAGAATTTTCCTCAGTTTTTTGTGATCCACAGTTAAAGGCTTTGGCATAGTCAATAAAGCAGAAATAGATGTTTTTCTGGAACTCTCTTGTTATTTAAGTGATCCATTGGATGTTGGCAATTTGATCTCTAGTTCCCCTGCCTTTTCTAAAACCAGCATGAATGTATGGAAGCTCACAGTTCATGTATTGCTGAAGCCTGGCTTGGAGAATTTTGAGCATTACTTTACTAGCATGTGAGATGAGTGTAATTGTGCAAGAGTTTTAGCATTCTTTGCCATTGCCTTTCTTTGATATTTGAATAAAAAGTGACCTTTTCTGGTCCTGTGGCCACTGCTGAGTTTTCCAAATTTGCTGACATATTGAGTGCAGCACTTTCACAGCATCATCAGGGACCACCACCATTTGGTGTCCTGAAGAAGGACTAAGAAAGAGACATGAACTCAACATGTTTACATTAGCTAGGACATGACATCCATAGACAGATGAATGGATATGAAAGCTGTGGAACATATACCAATGGAATATTACTCAGCTATTAAAATGGATGCATTTGAATCAGTTCTAATATAATAGATGAAACTGGAGACTATTATACAGAGTGAAGTAAGTCAGAAAGAAAAATACCAAGTACAGTTTATTAATGCATATATATGGAATTTAGAAAGATGGTAATGATGACCCTATATGTGAGACAGCAAAAGAGATACAGAGATAGAGAGCAGACTTCTGGAATCTGTGGGAGAAGGCAAGGGTGGGATGATTTGGAAGAATAGCATTGAAACATGTATATTATCATATGTGAAATAGATAGCCAGTCCAAGTTCAGTACATGAAACAGGGCACTCAAAGCTGGTGCACTGGGACAACCCTGAAGGATGGGATGTGGAGGGAAGTGAGAGGGATGTTTAGGATAGGAGACACATGTATACCCATGGCTGATTCATGTCAATGTATGGGAAAAAATCACTAAAATATTGTAAAGTAATTAGCATCCAATTAAAATAAATTAATTTTTTTTAAAAAAAGAAAGAGACTTGAAACTAGAGTGGGCAGTGGCTGATTTTACTTTCCTCATTTTAACATTTTAACTTCAAGGCAATTCATGGCATTTTTAAAAGTAATATTTATATAAAGGATGCTTGGTTCATACAACATTCAACACCATTTTATTAGGCTTTGGGGAAGAAAAAAATAGAATTTTCTTGATAATAAAGGGTATCCTGTCTCTCTCACTGAGAAAAATCTATAACACATTCTTAGATCAGAGATAGATTATAGATTTCTTTCCCTGTGGTCTCAATTTGTACTTTATGTTCTCAGTATTCACTAGTCATAAGCTTTATTCCTTTTGAATTCCCATTTTCTTTTGTAAGACTGTTGTATCTCCCACATGTTACTGTTCTTTAGGAGATCAAGGGTTGGCACGTTAATCTTATGAATAAGTAATAGGAAATACTGACATGTGGTTTTCTATCAAAAAAGAGCTCCCTGAGATATCAATGGCAGGGTTTAGCCACTTCTCCTTAAAGGGTCAACTGTTAGTAAAATTAAACTCCCAATGTCACTCAACATTTCCATACCATCTATCAACGTTCCACTGTTGACAAAAAAGAACCAGGACCACAGAGCATAGTTACAGGATGCTATCAACTGAATGTTTTTCCAGTTCATGTGTTGAAACCTAATCTCCTGTATGATGATATTTGGAGGTAAGTCTTTTGGGAAGTGATTAGGTCATGACAGTAGAACTCTCATCAAAGAGATGTGTCCTTATAAAATGGACCCCAGAGACCTTGCCTTCCCCTTCTGCCATGTGAGGACATAAGGAGAAGATGTCATCTGTTAATCAGAAACAGGCTCTCACCAGACACTGAATATGCTGACTCCTTGTTCTTAGACTTCCCAACCTCCAGAACTATAAGGGAAAAGACTTCTCTTGTTTATAAGCTACCCATTCAATTATTAGAACATGAACAGACCATGACAAAAATTGGTACCAGACTAAAGTGCTGCTATAACAAATAACTAAAAATGTGGAAGCAGTTTTGAAACTGGGTAATGAATAGAGGCTAAAAGAGATTGGAGGCTTATTCTAGAATAAACCTACATTGTCATGAATTGACCTTTAAAGTCAATTCCAATGAGGGCTCAGACAGAAAAGAGAAGTGCTATAGAAGAAGTTTCAATCTTTTTAGAAAATACTTAAATAGCCCTAAACAGAATGATGATAAAATATATGGTCAGTAAAGGCCATAATGAAGAGAGATCAAAAAGAAGTGAAGAGCATGCTACTGGATAATGGAGAAAAGGCCATCCTTGTTCTAAATTGGCAAAGAATTTGGCTGAATTGTGTTCTAGTGTTTTGTGGAAGGTAGAGCTTATAAGTAATAGAAGTGAATATTTTGCTAAAGTTATTTCTAAGTAAAGTGTTGAAGATGTGGCTTTGCTACTCTTGACTGATTATAGTAAAAGGAGAGAAGAAGTGAAGTGAAAGTCATTCAGTTGTGTCCAGCTCTTTGTGACCCCATGGACTATACAGTCCATGGAATTCTCCAGGCCAGAATACTGGAGTGGGTAGCCTTTTCCTTCTCCAGGGGATCTTCCCAACCCAGGGATCGAACCCAGGTCTCCTGCACTGCAGGCAGATTCTTTACCAGTGGAGCCACAAGGGAGGAGAGAAATAATGTAAAGATAGAATTGGTAAGCGAAAAATGAAGCAGAAATTAAAGATTTGGAAAATGTTCAGACTATTCATATTACAAAAAATGAGAAAATTAAGGATGTGGCCAGGCAACCATTGGATAAGATTAATATGAATTAGACATCTAAGGGAAGCTTGAGGTATTATGTTAGACAATGGAAGAATGAGCCAGATGATTCAAAGATCATCAGAACTGCTACTCCTATCACAGATCCAGCGTTCAAGGTCTGGGGTGGGGTTGCAGAGTGGTTTCCAGTTGGCCACTGGTACCTGCCGGATCTGGGTGCTCATATGCTAAACCTAATTCCCAGTGTGATGGTATTTGGAGGTGGGACCCACGACAAGTGATTAGATCATGAGGATAAAGCTATCATGAATTGGATCAGTGTTCTTATTAAAAATATATATATACTACAGAACTGTCTTACTTTTCTGCCATGTGAGGACACAGAAAGAAGAGAGCCATGTATAGTATTCTATTATAGCAGCCCAAATGGACTAACACACAAGAGTTCCATCTCTGTGAAAGTGCAGGTAAGGTCTAGTAAATAGATATTAAGTATTATGCTTCAGTATATTAATTTTCTAGAAATTTATGAAAAATCAAACAAAGGGAAAAATTAAAGCCTAAAACTAAAAAATGCTACTAAAAAATAGCATCTGCTTATATACTAAAAAAACAAAAACAAAAATCACAAAACAAACAAACAGTTTTAGAAGAAACCTAAGAAGAAACCTAAACCTAACTGTAACATTGTGTAATACTGATTAATTTTAACACAGGTGGAAATTAACATTGGATCTTCCTTAATGAAAAAAAAAATCACTCATTGTAGTTGCATCCTTGACTAAACTGTGGTGTGCCTTACTCAAGAATAGGCTCTAAGAAGAACTTCTAGGGTCAGCCCAATAGCCAGGAAGATGGGAAGTATGAAATTTATTTAATGAACTTGGAATAGCCTTCTATAAGTTAACTCACATTAATACCATTCCTAGCTACATAAACCCATTTGACATTTTTTTTTCCTTCCAGAGGAAGTCTACTTTGCAACTATAGGTTATTTTTAAATATATTCATTAAATATATTGTTGATATACTCTATTCTTTAATTCATCAGTTGGGCATTCATAAATTTTTCAGTTAGGTCATAATTAATTACTTTGCTAAACTAAAATATTTTACAACACCCTAGAAGACCATATTTTGTCTTGAACATTCAACATATGCTCTTGACATTAGATTTCCATAGATTCATAAGGCATTCAATAATAAGCTTCCTTGTTGAATGATATTTATAAACATCAAAACCTTCTATCTTAAAGTCATAAAAAACTGTGAGCACAAGTTTATTCAGGGCATAAATTCTCCCTGTGGTTTAATTAAAGATTGGTAATTAGGATTATTATGTGTTGTAGCTAATCCTGAATTCTGATCACTGTGCATTGTTCCCAGCTGGCCCCTTTGATCTTTTCTTTCATGCTCCAAATAGTTTCACCAATTTAAGTTTGAAAAAAAATCCTTTGTGACTCAATTTATAAAATAAATGTGCTACAACAGTTCAGGGAGAATATTAAGGATGATAGAAATTTTAGGGTGAGGTTATTTCATTTGAAGTGTTGCTCTGCCCCAGTTTATTTCCCTTATCTACTTTTCATATGTTTTTAAATGGAAATAGTATAAATTCATTTTTAAATAAATATCAAGTTTCATCTGTAGATTATATGTATGTGTGGGTATATATGTATATATATGTATGTATAAGTTATTTCACTCCTTGTGATTTTTTAAAAGTAAGTTATGGCTTTGATAATTTCTAAATGGAAAGCTCATCATAATCACTTTTATAAAAAGTGAAATAGAGGATCCTGCTTTGATTTATGTCAGAGAGTGTTTTGCCTATGTTCTCCTCTAGGAGTTTTATAGTTTCTGGTCTTACATTTAGATCTTTAATCCATTTTGAATTTATTTTTGTGTATGGTGTTAGAAAGTGTTCTAGTTTCATTCTTTTACAAGTGGTTGACCGGTTTTCCCAGCACCACTTGTTAAAGAGGTTGTCTTTTTTCCGTTGTATATCCTTGCCTCCTTTGTCGAAGATAAGGTGACCATAGGTTCGTGGATTTATCTCTGGGCTTTCTATTCTGTTCCATTGATCTATATTTCTGTCTTTGTGCCAGTACCATACTGTCTTGATGACTGTGGCTTTGTAGTAGAGTCTGAAGTCAGGCAGGTTGATTCCTTCAGTTCCATTCTTCTTTCTCAAGATTGCTTTGGCTATTCGAGGTTTTTTGTATTTCTATACAAATTGTGAAATTATTTGTTCTAGTTCTGTGAAAAATGCCATTGGTAGCTTGATAGGGATTGCATTGAATCTATAGATTGCTGAGAGGGAGGTGGGAAGGGGGATCGGGATGGGGAATACATGTAACTCCATGGCTGATTCATGTCAATGTATGACAAAACCCACTGAAATGTTGTGAAGTAATTAGCCTCCAACTAATAAAAATAAATGAAAAAAAAAGTGAAATAGACACAAGAGATATTTTCTCAAGACTTAACAAGTGTCAGAATTTAAAGTTTTTTCCTTCTGTCAATGTTTATTATTTCCATTTATTTAAGAGAGTCTAGAAACTTAGTTTATAGGAAAAGCTATGGATTCTAAATTTAAATGGTTGAAAAGATTTTCAGATTCACAAATGATGCTTTAACTGTTGATGGGGGGTAAGAAGATTATATGCTGGAGAAATTTGGTCAAACTGGATTCAAATAATCAGTGTGAAATGATGGTGAAATCTTCCACACTATCTCAATTTCAAACTCATGGAAAATTAATGACTGCTATGAAAAGCCAGGCTCGTGAGCTTAATTAGCCCATTACAGACACCAACAAATGCAAACAAAAATTTCCACTGAATTCTAACTTCAGTTTTTAAATCCCATTCTTTTTTGTGCTATATTTCAAAAGAAACAAACAACACTGTGAAATTCATCATTATTAAAATGATGGGCTACTTGCTTCCATCAATTTGCCATTTTGCTATAGTACAAATGGTGAAAAAAATCATAGAATTATAAAAAGTAGAGTTTTTCTTAAAACAGAGGTAAGAATAAATAGCTGATAATTTAATAGCATTATACCAAATATTTATTTTGATAATATTTATCTACTTTTAATTATTTTTTCCTTCCTGTGACTATAATTATTTGACAAACTGTCTTAATTCTATAATGGTTTACAGGCTGTGAAATATGTTGGTATGAGAGCATTAATAAAAATATAATGTGTATACTTTCTCCTAGTGAGGTGGATAAACTTAGAGCCTATTATTCAAAGTCGAAGTAAATCAGAAAGAGAAAGACAAATACCTTATATAAATGCATATTTATAAAATCTAGAAAGCTAGTAATGATTAACCTATCTACATGGTAGCAGTGGAAATGCAGGCATATAGAATAGACTTTTGGACACAGTGAGGGAGACAGAAGGCAGGATGATTTGAGAGCATAAGCACTGAAACATATATTTACCATATGTAAAGTAGATAATCAATGGGAAATTGCTGGATGACACAGGGAACCCAAAGCCAGTGCTCTGTGACAAACTAGAGAGGGATGGGCAGGCAGGTGGTGGGGGAGGTTTAAGAGGGTGTCAACACATGTATACCTAAGGCTGATCCACTTATGCATAGCACAAACCATCACAACATTGTAAAGTAATTACCTTCCCTTGTGGCTCAGCCAGTAAAGAATCCTCCTGCAATGCGTGAGACCTGGGCTGGATCCCTATGTTAGGAAGATCCCCTGGAGAAGGGAAAAGCTACCCACTCCAGTATTCTGGCCTGGAGAATCCCATGGACTGTATAGTTCATGGGCTTGGAAACAGTCGGACATGACTGAGTGACTTAGTTTTTTTTTTTTTAATTTCCAATTAAAAATAAAATAAAAAATTAAAAAGAATGTATATACTTACTTTCTCATTTCTTAAAATTTTAGTTGCATTTAAGACAGTAGTCACAAATTTCATTGAGGAATTCTATTCTATATCTATCATGTTCACGCACTAAGGCAGGTGAAGAAATTATTTTCTGGTATTTTACTGTGAATTTATTAATCATTAATGCATAGTTTTAAAAAAAGTTATTCTCTGAATCAGTCACAATAAGCTGGGTAAATATAGTAATAAATAGCCCCAAATCTCAGTGACTTAAGATGTCAAAGATTTGTTTCTTTCTCAAGCAATTTCTGCTGGTTTTGGCAGCTTTCCAGGTAGCTGTCTCCACAGCAATTGTTCTACATGGCGGGAGTTCAGCATCCTAGATTACACCTCTACATCATCAAATCTTTGATAACTACAGGAAAGGAATGAGATAGAGGATCGGAATACATACTTTTTATTTATACCTTATTATATCTTTAATATTTCAACCAGGAAGTGATTCATGACTCTCTGGTCACATTTTATTACTAAAGCAACTCTATAGCCATGCCTAATTTCAAGAGGTTAGGAAAGTGCAATATTTTTTAATGGAAAAAACAAAATATATTGTTGAGCAATAATAATATCTACCATACTCTAAAATTTTCATTTACTTGTTTTTTTGTTGTTGATTTGTTTTCATGATTGCATTATAGTTTGGACAGGGGTTGGCAACCCTTTTCTGTCTAAAATACAATAATGAGGATTTAGCTTTGCAGGCTATACCCTTCCAAATACTCATCTCTTTAGGTGTAGTGTAACAGTAGCAATGCTGCTGCTGCTACTGCTAAAAAGTTGCTTCAGTCAGGTCCAACTCTGTGCAACCCCATAGATGGCAGCCCACCAGGCTCCTCTGTCCCTGGGATTCTCCAGGCAAGAATACTGGAGTGCATTGCCATTTCCTTCTCCAATGCATGCATGCATGCTAAATCGCTTCAGTCTTGTCCGACTCTGTGGGACCCCATGGACAGCAGCCCATGAGGCTCCTCTGTCCACAGGATTCTCCGGGCAAGAATACTGGGTGGGTTTGTCCTTTCCTTCTAACAACAGCAATAGGCAAGGGATAAACAAATTAACATTCTGTGTTCCAAAAATAGTTTCTTTTTTTTTACAAAATGTGGTGTGCCTGACTTGGTCACAGTTTAATGAATCCTGACAGAGTAACACCCATCCCTTCTGATACAGAGGCCAAATGTTAATAACAAGGGATTTCCTGGACCCTCCTCATTCTTATCACTTCTTAGTCTCCTATGAAGGCTTCCTCATATAGCCATGTGAGCTGTGAACTGTATAAACTCAAGGGCAATTTTCACATTAACTATAAAATTAATGGTACCTCTTTTATTTCTGCATAGTGGGGACCTAAGTACTAAGCCTTGTACAGATGTCACATCAACCATTTATACTTCTGTTTCATGGATATCAGCGTGTTCTATTCTCTATTACAACAAAAGTTTTACATAATAGTACTCAGTGTGATGAACAAGGTCTTAGGGGAAATAGGCACAAAATAAGCATTATCACAATGGCTATTTTTGATGTATAATTTATAAATAAAAAGCTAGAAAATGTTGAAAAAACATAAAAGAATTCAAAAGCTGTCATTTTTTAAAATTTCTAGTTCAATGTATATGAATATAAATATGCACAAACTGGTATGACATTGAATAATCAACTTTACACTGTATTTTTGTTTCACTTGATGTTTTCCAATATTATAAAGTTTACAATATTGTGATTTTTAATGAATTTCTAGTCTTTCTAGTTAGACCAATTGTAATTTCTTTGAAATTTAACATGTTTAAAATTTTTACTAGTACCAAGCCACAATGAAATGTCGTTTACTAGTATAAATACCTTAAAGACATAAGTCTTTGAGTACATCTCTAATTATTTTGTGAAAATAAGTTCCTATGAATACAATTTCTTAGTCAATATAAGAATATTCTCTAGCTTTTGACTTTTCACATTATCCACACAATATTGAGTATTATCTTCATATGGGTAAATCATGTAAAAGCATACACTCTTAGTTATCTATTATTTCCTGACTCAAGAATAATTTATTTATTTAGCAATTTCAGCAACCAAATTCATACACACACACACACACACAAAATGGATTTTCCAAGATATTAGAATGTAACTAATATAATAATATAAATCATGTATTTGTTGTATAATTATCTGCCTTGTTATACAGAGGAATAATTAAAATGTTTCTTAAAAATTCTGTTATCATTAAGACAATATAGGAATTACATCATTAATATCAACAAAGTTTCATTCTATAACATGTTTCTGTACTGTTTGATTTTGCACACCTTGAAGATTTATTATTTTTATAATAAGGAAAAAATAGATGTAAATTAATAAATACACACATGGTGAAACTCTATGCTAACAACCTGCTTTCTCAATGTCCCTCAGGAGAAATCAACCTTATTATGTAGCTGTATTACAGTAGTCATGGGTTTATATTTTCTTTCTTCAGTAGTCTATGCGTGTTCCTATTCTTTCATGTGGGATAGTAGAGAGAGAGAAAATCATCTACTCCAGTCAGTCACAGACATGAGGAGAATGTAGCGATGATAGATAAATGGTTTTGGAGGTATTTTGAACTTAGGCCCAGTTTATTTAAGGAAAAAAACAAAGTATGGGAAAGGTAGAAACATTCTATTATGTTCAGGAAGGTTAGGAGAGGTAGGAGTCCGTATCTTCTGCTATACTTGTGTTTTTCATGTTTTTCAAGTTTTCTTAAGTTAATTTTCCTTGTTTCCTATGTACTCCCAAATGTCTCCTTTAAATAATTTTTCTTTGCTTACCAATGCATTCAATGAGGACAAATTTATGTGAGATTGTTTTTTTTTCCAGACTCTATGAGACTAGCTGTTTACTGTAATAATTATAATAAATATTGTTAATTGGTAAAGGTTTGTTGTTTTAATTGCTAAGCATGTCTGATATTTTTGTAACCCCATGGACAGTAGCTGCCAGGCATGTGTTTGAAATGTACTAATCGAAATGCAGTGGATGCAAAACGGAAAAAATCAGGGATAGAGGTGAGGAAAGAGAGTTTTTAATTTTAGGTTACTACCAATATTAATGGCCTATTTTATAAAATAAAGTATATTAAAATTTTACTGTTATACACTAGTCAATAAAGAAAGTGCTACTACTGCATGTAAATGTCCTACAAATAATTAAATGACAATATGTCAGCAATGTTAGTACTCCAGACTTTGTATAACTTCTAAATATAAGAAGCTCTTAGAAAATCACATGATTTGCCAAAAAGATTAGTGTTTTTTTCTTCCAGTTGGCAAAGAAATTAGACATTCTATTTTGCTATATTTTACTATTTGACATCAAATGTTAACAAAAAATGAGAATGAATCCATCTGCATTAGACACTGCAAGTTGTCTTACGTTTCCATTCCCACCCGTTCAATGTTAAGCTTAATACATAGGTGACAGTTTTCCCTGCATCTAGATACAATCATGTGACTTCCTTCTAAGCAATGGGACATGAGAGAATGTGACAGGGATGACATTCAGGCCATGACTTGGAAGGCAAAATGATGCCCTACATTTTGGTCTGTCACAGTCTTGCTAGCTGGAATGCAGATATAAAAAAGGATGTTTTTTCTAATGGGCTTGCCGGATGGCTCAGTTCAATTCCTGGTTCAGGAAGATCCCCTGGAGGAAGAGATGGCAACACACTCCAGTATTCTTGCCTAGAAAATCCAAGCGACAGAGGAACCTGGCTACAATTCATAGGATAGACAAAGAATTAGCAACTAAACAACAACAAATTTCTAATGGAAGTTGCACATTGAGTGTAGCAGACCAGCAAGGAGGCTGGGACCCTGGCACTGAACAGAGCCTGATACAGCCACCATATCACACCAGGAATATTTTTCCTCAGACTGTATGTGAGGGAATTAAACTTCTATATGGATTAATCCACTGTTATTCTGACCTTTGTTACTGTAGCCAAAATTTTGCTCAATTAACCAACTAAACACAAACAAAACAAATGTAAATGGGCTGGAAGAAGTGAAAAGGAATTAATGCTTTCTTGCTCTCATGGCTCCAACAACAAGATTGAGTGTATAGTCACAGCTATATAGTAAAACATCCGTTTCTAAATTTTAAATTGAAAAATGGACTGGCTAGAACAAGATAAAAAAAGGTTCTATAAATATAAATATATATATACACACACACATATATATGAGAAAATTTGAATGAAATGTGCAATATAATACAATATGATTTACATATTGACTGTAAGCACTGCAGTTAGGGAAGCAAAAGCAGGTATAAATAGTAGACTATAACAAATGCAGTTATATTCACTTAAGCAAAATATTTTGGAATCATAGAGGAGTAAGTTTATACTACAATGCTGACAATTAAAAAATCTGTTGTCTTGTACTGCCCATTTTGTTCAAATTTTATGTAAAACTACTAATATAAACATTTTCAGAAGAATGTACAATTAGAAGATTGTACAATTTAGTCTATCTTCAACAAACATTTATTGATTACCTCCTATCTGTTCCTTTGTGAGGCACTAGAAAGTAGAATGGAGAAGGAAATGGCAACCCACTCCAGTATTTTTGCTTAGAGACTCCCGTGCACAGGGATAAGTGATTTTAGGGCTTTTTCTGTGAAACTTTGTACTAGCAATGATAAATAATGGGTGTACATGTCATTGCTGCTGTTCAGTGGCTCAGTGGTGTCCAATTCTTTGTGACCCCATGGTCTGCAGCATTCCAGGCTTTCCTGTCCTTTAGCTCTGGATTTTGTGTCATCAAATCATTGGCTAGATAGCATAAGGAAAAGGATTCTCATTTGGTGAGGTCCAGTAATAAAAGTGAGATGCAGTAATATTGGAGCAAAGCAGAAAACCAGTAGGGAAAACTCTACATAAGAACAGATGTGGCCAATAGATACTGGAATCAGAAACATCTAATATTTACTTTTTTCCTTTTTGGCATTGGGATTCACTTATATTATCCTTAAACTTTAGTAAATTCTGTTAAGTGGAAGTCCAGAGGTATGGATTGACATAGGGGGTGAGGAACCCCTACCAGGAATCATTTGTGAAACTTATAACTAAACTTTAGAGATTGGAAAAGGAACTGAATTCTAGCATTTATGATGAGTGGAGGTGGAGTAGGGTCATTGTTATTTGGATACTAAAGCAAAAGCTGCCTTTGTTTGTCGCTTGTGTTCTACACAAACGATCAACTTTGGGGAAGGTCTAAAGAATTAATTTCCAAACGCTTTGTTCTTCCTGTGGCTCTTGTAGCTATTAGTCCCATTAGAAAAGCAGAATCTGGGAACTAGCAGTGTGATTCTTCTACTGGAAATCTATTAATAAAGGATTAAAAATATATCTCAAAACTAAAGAAGCCTAACTTTGTATAGCTGATGATTATTCCCTTTTCTCATTCTCAATACACGTGCCCTTCTGGGATATGGCAGGCAGACAGCAAAGTTTTATTATTTCTTGTTTATTGTTTTCAGAGTTAGACTGATCATAAGCATCATTAGACCAGTTATATTCATGCCACAACAGGGGCTTCCAAGTCCACAGGGTGTGAAGGAGGACACAGAGAGGAAAAATCATTGGCATTACATCAAGAGTCAAGGAAGAGGACTTCCCTAATGGTACAGTGGATAGGAATCCCCCTGCCAATGCAGGGGAGATGCATTCCATCCCTGGTCCAGGAAGATTCCACATGCTGGAGAGCAACTAAGCCATGCACCACAACTACTGACACTTGTGCTCTAGAGCCTGTGATGTGCAAGAAGAGAAACCACCCCAATGAGAAGCCCCGTGCACCACAACTAAGACTAGCCCCCGCTTGCTGCAACTAGAGAAAGCATGCACACAGCAACGAAGACTCAGTACAAAAACAACAACAAAATGTCAAGGAAGAGATTATTTGGTGTATAGCTGCATCTGGAAGCATTATTACTTCTTCATAATTTTTGCAGTAAATCACATTTGAATTTTTAACATCAGTGTTCATTACAACACTTGACTTTAATATTAGAAAGTCTATACCTTCTGTCTAACTATAATATTGTTATTATCCTGAGGATTGAGTTAGACAGTATTTATTTCACTAATTTATTTTCTTATTCAACAGCTATTTACTGAGTACCTTTAACTATGTACTTTGTTAGAGAGTGGGTATACAATAGTGAAAACAACAAGTAAAATTTGCCCTCATGGAACTGGAACCCTAGTAAAAGAGACTTAGCACCAATTTCAGTATATATATATATAAACATACATACATATGTATATATATGACAGTATTGCTCATATCATAAATATACATGGTATTGCTCATGCCCTCAATTTATTAAATTATCTGCTCAAATGTCGCCTACTCAAGAAAGACATTCACAAGCCAGCCTATCTGGATTCTTAAATAAAAGTGTTAATACATCTCTCTTTATAGTTAGTCATGTAATAGAAATTATATGTGTATGTACATTATATGTGTATAAAACATATATTTTATATGTATAAAGTATTAAACCTATAACCTATTTAATCTATAATATAATCTATAACAAAGGTTGGTGAACATTTTTTATTTTAACACATTACATGTATATTTAAGGACAGAGAACTCATAACAAAATGTTTGACAGGAAGATAAAGATCGATGTATTAGAAAAGAATTCTTTCCTAAAAAGTACTTTAAGGTGCTTAAAGGGGCTTCTCTCATCTCAGTAGGTAAAGAGTCTGTCTGCAATGCAGGAAATCTGGGTTTGATTCCTGCATCAGGAAGATCCCCTGGAGAAGGAAATGGCAACCCACTTGAGTATTCTTGACTGGAGAATCCCGTGGACAGAGGAGCCTGGCAGGCTACAGCCCATGAGGTCACAAGAGTTGGACATAATTTAGCAACTCCACCACCACAAGATGGTTAAGTGTTTTATTTACCTCTTTTTTGTCACTGAACATGAAATGACTATGAAAGTGTAGGAAAAGACTACCAGTTTAATTCAAAAAGTACACAGGTAAACATATGTCCTTCTCAAAATAAAAATACTTTTCATATTGTTTATTTCATTTTGGTAAACAGATATGTATATATTAAAAAGTGAATGTGATACAATATACTACCAAAAAAAGAGCCAGACAATATACCATGGCTACTCTGGAAAATAATTACCCATGTTCTTTAAGCTTCTAAAACAACTTTTGTATTCTAATAAAGTATTAGTAAATATGTTTTTCAGTTTTAGAATCTTTTTAAACTGTTGAGTTTTGAGCTCATTTATATCTACCAAAATGTTATGAAAGGATATGATATTTTGCCTTTTTTTTTTTTTTTTTACTGCATATTCATTTTATTTCTTCACCAGGAACACTACCATGTGCATATTCAGCTGTGTCTGACTCTTTGTGACTTCATTGACTGTAGCCCACCAGGCTCCTCTCTCCATGGGATTTTCCAGACAAGAATACTGGAGTGGGGTGTCATTTCCTCCTTCAGAGGATCTTCCTAACCCAGGAGTTGAACTCATGTTTCCTGCATCTCCCACACTGGCAGATGGATTCTTTACCACTGAGCCACCCAGGAAGCTTGAACGCTTCCTGGGCTGATGTTAAGGAGTTTGGCATCAATCTGAGCTTTGTTTCTTTGAGAGTGATTTCATCTTTCCCTTTAGCAGATTTTGAATTTTATCCTGGTCTTTGATCTTTCAAAACTTCTTCTTAAATAATGTGTCTAAATATATGAAAAGCATAATATATCACGAACAAATCAGATTAAAGAATAGTATCATGATCAAGTAAACTTTACTTGAGAAATTCAAGACATTCTCAACATTGGCCATCTTTTAAAGCTATTTATTGAATTAGCATAATAAAGGAGAATATCCGCCTGGTCATTTAGATTATGAAAAATATTTGTAAAAGTCAAACTGTGTAGCTAATAACATTCCCTTATCAGGCTAGGAGTAGAAAAAAATTACTTAAACTGTCAATGATTGTACCAGAAACTTACCAAAGCAAATGTAAAAACATCCTCATTAAAACCAGACTCTAGATACATGTATTCAAATATCATCTATGATATTTTCAAGTACAAATAACAAAATATAAATTAAACTTGTTTAAATGATAAGGAAAGTTATTGACTTATAGGCTAGAAGGCCAGAATGTAAGCAAACTTCAGAATTAGCTTGATCCAGGAGTTCTTTCACTATTTTTCTATGATTGACTCATATATGATATCTTTGCTTCACTCCATATTTCTCATGGTGAAAAAATAGAAATACTGTGGTATTTTTTTCAGGTAACTCACTCCCATACCAGAATGTCCAAAAGAAAGAAAAAAAAAATGTATCTCTTTTGTGAATTGCTTTTAAGAGAGAAGAAACTTTATGCCCAGACTCTTATAGTAAGTCACTATGTCTATTGTCCCCAAATTAGTAAATATGCTCAATTTCTATCCCACACTTTGGCTAAGAGTAATGTTTTAGGATGAATGACTTAGACCTGAATTACTGGACTAAGCATTGTAAGTGTGAGCAATTACTCTTGACCAATAAAATTTAGCTTTGAAGCTACAGTTGGGTCAGTTTCCTCTGAACTAAAGTGGCTACTTTGGGGAATTTTGTACATTTGATGTTAAAAATCAAGTCACTGATTGAAAAACAAACCAAATGAATAGCTACAAAGAGTATACATTCACTATCACCAGAAGTATTTTAAATGATACTACAGTCCTAACAATTAAAAAAAACAACAATAAAAAGACAAGTAGGAGATATGAATATTGGGGAGGAATAATTGGAAAAGGGTACAAAATTGTAATTTTATAATACTACCTTACAAGGAATAGATAGAGCTAACTGAAAGTTTAGAATTATTGGGTAAAATGTTTGGTACAAGATAAACACTTTTCTACATATGAACAATAACTGATTGGAAATTGTAAAAAATTTGTAAAAGATACTATTCACACATTTTATAACAGCCAGAAGCCTCTATTATATACTGAAATAAGTCCAGTTTATTATGGGCAGGGCCTATATTTTTAAAATATAAAACTGTGCCAGAGGACAACACCTCGATAAATGACCTGGCTCTGGATGGCTTGATTAAATACTAAAATTCTTACAAAAAATGATACAGGGAGAGCAGAAAAATGAAATATAGGATTCCTCAGCAATATTTCTTCAGAATAAATAAGGAAGAAAATTTTATCTTCTTACTGTTTTTATTTATAAATGCCTTAAGTACAAACTCGGAGAAGGCAATGGCACCCCACTCCAGTACTCTTGCCTGGAAAATCCTATGGACGGAGGAGCCTGGTAGGCTGCAGTCCATGGGGTCGCGAAGAGTCAGACATGACTGAGCGACTTCACTTTCGCTTTTCACTTTTATGCATTGGAGAAGTAAATGGCAACCCATTCCAGTCTTCTTGCCTGGAGAATCCCAGGGATGGGGTCGCACAGAGTCGGACACGACTGAAGTGACTTAGCAGCAGCAGTAGTAAGTACAAACCACAAGCAAAACTTTTTTTCTGGTTTCAATTTGTAAATTTTTAGTTATCAACCTTGCTTCAAGGATAGAGTTTACCATATCCAAAGACTGAGAGAAGAGTTCACATTTTTCTGTGGATTCCGGAAATTATTGACTTCAGGGTTCATCCACTTTGTCTGAACATCAGACTCACCTGTGATTGTTAAAAATTATTGATATCTAAGCCCATATAGAACCAAATATATGACATTTCTGGAAGTGACAGCAGATCTCAGGAATTTTTTTTAGTTTCCTAGGTCATTCCAAACTCAGTCTAGGGTTGACAACTTCTGATTAAATTCTCCATGCCATGATTTTATGGTGATGTTGAAGAGTTGTAGGAAAGAGAAAAAGAAAAAGCATTGATCCAGAAATTTGGAAGTAACTGTTGTAAATTGCTGGACTACAAAGAAATTAATGAGCAATGAATCTTAACAATTCATGGGCAATACACTTGAGAAAAAGGACAGAATGTTTGTGGATTTACATGTCTTCATTTTCAAAGTACAAAATTGCCTGGAAAATTAAATATCTTTGATTTAGGCTAAGTCTGTTGCCATGGGAGATTCTGTAGAAGATGTCGCTATATTTTAAGGCTGAAGCAGAAATCCATAGTCTCTCAGCAGACTGAGGAGAAAAGAGGTACAGACTAGTATGGATGATCAGGAGGATGTGAAGAAGGTCAGGTACAGATGTGAGAGCAAAGAAGCTCAGCCAAAATGAAATATCCAAAAGCAGATTGAAAAATATGTAGGGCCAAACCTGAGATTTCATTATTACTTTATTATTTTTAATTATAGCTGTGACCTTGCAGTGACCTATGGGTTTCTCTGGTGGCTCAGATGGTAAAAAAAATCCACCTACAGTGCAGAAGACCTGTGTTCAATCCCTGGGTTGGGGAGATTCCTTGGAGAAGGGAATGGCTACCCACTCCAGTATTCTTGCCTGTAGAATTCCATCAATAGAGGAGCCTGGTAGTCTATGGAGTCAGACATAACTGAGCAACTAACCACAACTTTTGCAATGACCTACAAGTAACAAATGCTGTGTTCCAGGACATTATTGCTCAGTTCTAGTTCCTTAAGATCTATATTCTATTTTGAATATACCTAATGCCAACCCTGGAGCATCTGAAAACAAATTAAGATGTTTGGAAAGAAATTATAGTGTTTCATTCAAGCATATTATTGCTATTATTAGAAGGTTATTTCCATAATTCAAAGGGTTTCATTAAAAAGACATTGAATAATATTTGAAATAGAGTTCAGTTTAAAATAAATCTTTTCAAGTTTTATATTAGGAGGCAATATTTTCTGTTAAATGTGTCTGAACAAGTTATGTCTCTATAAAAGTTTATTTTAAAATAAATTTGGATATATTTTGGTGTATCAAATTTCCTTTCAGTGATTATTGTTTCAATAATACATATTTTTGATGTAGTGACTTCAATTGTTAACACTAAAAATATTTGCAAGTGGAACGGGATAGGAGAAAAAAGATTTCCAGAAAAGAAGAAACAGTAATTATTTTAAGCTGAAAGTGCTATTTAACCTTTTGAGTTTGGTAAAGATATATTTTCTTACAAAATTCTCTTTTTTAATAACCCTAAAATTGTTCACAGTATATATAAAAACTTTTTTTTTAGTATGACTGGCTACCAATTTCTTTAGTTTCCAACAATATAGACCAATATACTGGAAACTAGAACTTAAGTCTTCTACAAAAGAGTAAATCAAATTTATAAGAAGATACATTTTCTACTGATTTATTTGTGCCTTTTTACCTGTGGCATTCAATCATTTGCCAGATACTTTTATGATCCTTACTTATTTTGTAATCTTAATAAATAGAATCAGTGCATCTGATGTTAAAATATAAGATATTATTTCACATAGAATGTTAAAAGTATTTGTTTCTGAGTTGTAGTTTATTTTTATCTGGTTCACCAACAGATGTTCTACTGAATCTCTGTTCTACTGAACTGAAGTTATATTGAATACCCCTAATGCTTGACAGGTCAGGCAAACCTGATTAACCATGAAAGGCCAGGGAGAACAATCCAAGCCCAAACTGTACAACTGTTAAGATCCCAAGACCACTTAGGCATCAGAAGAATGAATTTAGGCCACTTTTCTATCTCCAGGAAGCAATACTGACAGCTAAAACTAGACAATTCTGACTGATTCCCTTATCAACATTACAGAGAAAAATACTAGGACAGCAATCGGCTGGAATATCTTACCCCATAAGCTGTTAATAATTTTGGACTTGCAAAATTCTTTTCCTCCTAGCTTTATCCTGGGTCTTTGACTTAAATATTCTTAAACTTTTTCATATCACCCCATAGCATTCTGTTTTGCCTCAACTACAGTTCATTTTTTCTCCTCATATATTATTAGCATGTGAGGGTGCTTCTTTATGAGGGTGTAGGAGTATTATCTATTGAAATCCAAACCACACATGATCAAATTATCTTTCTTTTCAGATCATCTTAATTTTATGGTCAATGATATATAAATAGTTTTCATTTTCCTCTGTCATATCATGAAGTATTATGGGTTGAATAGTGTCTCCCAAAATATGTTGAGGTCTAGCTCACAACACTTCAAAATGTGATCTTATTTAAAACTAAGATCTTTAAGGGGTGATCATGTTAAATTAAAGTCATTAAGATGGACACTGTCCAATATGACTTCTGTCCTTATGAAAAAGGGAAATTTCACACAGAGACATTCATCAATAGATGAATGGAAACAGAAGTTGTGATACATAGATATAATAGAATATTACTCAGCTATAAAGAAGAACTCATTTGAGTCAGTCCTAAAGAGATGGGTGAACCTACAGCCTATTGTACAGAGTGAAGTAAGGCAGGAAGAGAAAGACAAACACTGTATATTAACATATGTGTATGGAATGTAGAAAGATGGCACTGATGGACCTATTTTCAGGATAGCAAATGGCAACCCTCATGGATCAGATGGTAAAGAATCCACCTACAATATGGGTTCAGTCCCTGGGTTAGGAAGATCCCTTGTAGCAGGACATGGCAACCCACTCCAGTATTCTTGCTTGTAGAATCCCCATGGACAAAGGAGCCTGGTGGGCTACAGTCCATGGGGTTGCAAAGAGTTGGACTCAACTTAGTGAATCGGCACAACAATGGAGACTTAGACATAGAGGACAGACTTATGGATATAGTGGGGGAAGGAGAGGGTGGGAAGAATAGGAAGAATAGCATGGACACATATACACTAACATATATAAAATAGATACTCACTGGGAATTTGCTCTATGACCCAGGGAGTTCAACCTAGTTCTCTCTAACAACCTAGAGGGATGGGATGGGGTGGGAGATGGGATGAAATTTCAAGAGGGAGGGGACATGTGTATACCTGTGACTCATTCATGTTGATATATGACAAAAACCAACACGATATTGTAAAGCAATTATCATCCAACAAAAAATTAAAAAGAAGTTTATAGAAGAAGTCTAACAAAACTATGTAACATTCTTCCATAGCTACTGCATGAGTCATAATACTGTATGGCTAGAATTATTCAAAAACTTACTTCTATATCTCTGAATCCTCTGTTTAAGAAGTCAGAAAAACATGCAATATGAAAAACATTTCAGTCACATTTGTAGAATGTTTAAAAGTAAAGTGAGTTTTAGCTCAGAGGGATATATTTCAGATATGGAAATTAAACTCATGAACAACACAGAGGATGCTTGCTTGAGCCACACTAATTATATACTACAACTGGTCTCCCAATTTCCAGCTCCACAGGGGGCAAAACTACAATCAGTCAATCCATACACTGGGCAAAGAACCATGCACTAGTCTCGAGGAAAAATCCCTGCTGATAAGAAAAAGTGAATATAACTTAATCCACAGGATTGCAAGGGGTTCATCCAGTTGTTGAAACAGCTTCATTTTTAAATGAAATTAGGCTTTAAAACTCCTCTGGCGAGACTCTCTTGTAAAACAAAAACAATAAAAATTGATCAGTGATGCATTACCCTAATCATTAACATATTTCAGGTGACATTTCAAGATATATAGAAAAAAATTTTTTATCACAAAAGAAAAAAATATAAATAACTAAGCCTACTTGAATTTGAGACCCATACTCACTGGATTTGCATTAGGTAAGGAAAACAGAAATAATGTATTTTTTCAGAAGCATGAAATGAGACAATTGGTACACATCACAATTCAATAATTATAAAATCCTTTGGAGTAGCACTGTCTCCATTATTACAGCTGAGGCAATTGACTCTATAACAAATTCACATGGGTAGGAAATGGAAAACCCAGATTTAAAAATCTGATCTTACTCCGATATTTGTGTCCTTAAGTAACACATTATACTAATTCTTTCTAGTCTATAAACCAGATAGGTCTTTCTGAAGTTCAGAGAACCATAAAAACACTTTCAAAACTATTAAAACACACTTTTATCTCCTCTTATGCAAACTTACCATAAAACAAAAACACAAGCTAGAAATATTTCAGTTATACTTGCATATCTCTCAAACTCATGAAAATACAATCCTCAATATCTGCATTCTAAGTACCAGAGGCGAGGGAAAAGAAGACAAGAAGAGAAGTGAAGGACAACACTTGAAAAAAAGAAAAAAGCATAAAAAAGGAAATGGATGAGAAAAGAGAGAAATGCAGTTCTAATTCTCTACTTTTCAGTCAATGATTGGAAAAATTTACCTATACTACTATTGTCTGGAAATCACTGATGAGGAAAAAATGTGTATGTGTCCTTGTATTTCATCTGTGACATTTTTAATGTCTTAGGTTAAGTTTGGAGTTCTTTGAGACATCTGAATGCTGATAAAATAAGTGTAAAAAGTAATTCTAGAATTTAGAGAAACACAGATGAATCACAGATTACATATTTCAACAACTGTCTTATCAATTTCAATTTTTATTCAACACAAATCTTCAAGTAAGTCAACTTGTCTTCATATCTTGACTTCAGTTCAGCTCATTACTCAGTTGTGTCTGACTCTTTGTGACCCCATAGACTGCAGCACATCTGGCTTCCCTTATCCATCACGAACTCCCAGAGCTTGCACAAACTCACGTTCATCAAGTCGGTGATACCATCCAACCATCTCATCTTTTGTCGTCCACTTCTCCTCCTGCCCCCAATCCCTCCCAGCATCAGGGTCTTTTCAAATGAATCAACTCTTTGCATGAGGTGGCCAAAGTACTGGAGTTTCAGCTTCAACATCAGTCCTTCCAATGAACACCCAGGACTGATCTCCTTGAGGATGGACTGGTTGGATCTCCTTGCAGTTCAAGGGACTCTCAAGAGTCTTCTCCAATACCACAGTTCAAAAGCATCAATTCTTCAGTGCTCAGATTTCTTTCTTTTTTTTTTTTAGATTGCCTTGTTCGTGGTTTCAATAAATATTTGTTTAATTGAATTGTTTTTTTTTTCCATTTATTTTTATTAGTTGGAGGCTAATTACTTTACAACATTGCAGTGGATTTTGTCATACATTGAAATGAATTAGCCATGGATTTACATGTATTCCCCATCCCGGTCCCCCCTCCCACCTCCCTCTCCACCCGATCCCTCTGGGTCTTCCCAGTGCACCAGGTCCGAGCACTTGTCTCATGCATCCAACCTGGGCTGGTGATCTGTTTCACCCTAGAAAATATACATGTTTTGATGCTGTTCTCTTGAAACATCCCATCCTTGACTTCTCCCACAGAGTCCACAAGTCTGTTCTATACATCTGAGTCTCTTTTTCTGTTTTGCATATAGGGTTATCATTACCATCTTTCTAAATTCCATATATATGTGTTAGTATACTGTAATGGTCTTTATCTTTCTGGCTTACTTCGCTCTGTATAATGGGCTCCAATTTCATCCATCTCATTAGAACTGATTCAAATAAATTCTTTTTAATGGCTGAGTAATATTCCATGGTGTATATGTACCACAGCTTCCTCATCCATTCGTCTGCTGATGGGCATCTAGGTTGCTTCCATGTCCTGGCTATTATAAACAGTGCTGCGATGAACATTGGGGTGCACATGTCTCTTTCAGATCTGGTTTCCTCGGTGTGTATGCCCAGAAGTGGGATTGCTGGGTCATATGGCAGTTCTATTTCCAGCTTTTTAAGAAATCTCCACACTGTTTTCCATAGTGGCTGTACTAATTTGCATTCCCACCAACAGTGTAAGAGGGTTCCCTTTTCTCCACACCCTCTCCAGCATTTATTGCTTGTAGACTTTTGGATAGCAGCCATCCTGACCGGCATGTAATGGTACCTCATTGTGGTTTTGATTTGCATTTCTCTGATAATGAGTGATGTTGAGCATCTTTTCATGTGTTTTTTTAGCCACCTGTATGTCTTCCTTGGAGAAATGTCTGTTTAGTTCTTTGGCCCAGTTTTAGATTGGGTCATTTATTTTTCTGGAGTTGAGCTGGAGGAGTTGCTTGTATATTTTTGAGATTAATCCTTTGTTGCTTCATTTGCTATTAATTTCTCCCAATCTGAGGGCTGTCTTTTCACCTTGCTTATAGTTTCCTTTGTTGTGCAAAAGCTTTTAAGTTTCATTAGGTTCCATTTGTTTATTTTTGCTTTTGTTTCTAAAATTCTGGGATGTGGGTCATAGAGGATCCTGCTGTGATTTATGTCGGAGAGTGTTTTCCTATGTTCTCCTCTAGGAGTTTTATAGTTTCTGGTCTTACATTTAGATCTTTAATCCATTTTGAGTTTATTTTTGTGTATGGAGTTAGAAAGTGTTCTAGTTTCATCCTTTTACAGATGGTTGACCAGTTTTCCCAGTACCACTTGTTAAAGAGGTTGTCTTTTTTCCATTGTATATCCTTGCCTCCTTTGTCGAAGATAAGGTAACCATAGGTTCATGGATTTATCTCTGGGCTTTCTATTCTGTTCCATTGATCTATATTTCTGTCTTTGTGCCAGTACCATACTGTCTTGATGACTGTGGCTTTCTTAGTATAGTCTGAAGTCAGGCAGGTTGATTCTTCCAGTTCCGTTCTTCTTTCTCAAGGTTACTTTGGCTATTCGAGGTTTTTTGTATTTCCATACAAATTGTGAAATTATTTGTTCTAGTTCTGTGAAAAATACCATTGGTAGTTTGATAGGGATTGCATTGAATCTATAGATTGCTTTCAGTAGTATAGCCATTTTGACAATATTGATTCTTCCAATCCATGAACACGGTATATTTCTCCATCTGTTTGTGTCCTCTTTGATTTCTTTTATCAGTGTTTTATAGTTTTCTATGTATAGGTCTTTTGTTTCTTTAGGTAGATATACTCCTAAGTATTTTATTATTTTTGTTGCAATGGTGAATGGTATTGTTTCCTTAATTTCTCTTTGTTTTCTCATTGTTAGTGTATAGGAATGCAAGAGATTTCTGTGTGTTAATTTTATATCCTGCAACATTACTGTATTCATTGATTAGCTCTAGTAATTTTCTGGTAGAGTCTTTAGGGTTTTCTATGTAGAGGATCATGTCATCTGCAAACAGAGAGAGTTTCAATTCTTCTTTTCCTATCTGGATTCCTTTTACTTCTTTTTCTGCCATGATTGCTGTGGCCAACACTTCCAAAACTATGTTGAATAGGAGTGGTGAGAATGGGCACCCTTGTCTTGTTCCTGATTTCAGGGGAAATGCTTTCAATTTTTCACCATTGAGGGTGATGCTTGCTGTGGGTTTGTCATATATAGCTTTTATTATGTTGAGGTATGTTCCTTCTATTCCTGCTTTCTGGAGAGTTTTAATCATAAATGGATGTTGAATTTTGTCAAAGACTTTTTCTGCATCTATTGAGATAATCATATGGTTTTTATCTTTCAATTTGTTAATGTGGTGTATTACATTGATTGATTTGTGGATATTAAAGAATCCTTGCATTCCTGGGATAAAGCCCACTTGGTCATGGTGTATGATTTTTTTAATATGTTGTTGGATTCTGTTTGCTAGAATTTTGTTAAGGATTTTTGCATCTATGTTCATCAGTGATATTGGCCTGTAGTTTTCTTTTTTTGTGGCATCTTTGTCTGGCTTTGGAATTAGGGTGATGGTGGCCTCATAGAATGACTTTGAAATTAATAATAACACAATAATAGTAGGAGACTTTAATACCCCACTCACAACTATGGATAGATCAACTAAACAGAAAATGAACAAGGAAACACAAACTTTAAAGGACACAATAGACCAGCTAGACCTAATTGACATCTATAGGACGTTTCACCCCAAAACAATCAACTTCACCTTTTTCTCAAGTGCACACAGAACCTTCTCCAGAATAGATCACATCCTGGGCCATAAATCTAGTCTTGGTAAATTAAAAAAAATTGAAATCATTCCAGTCATCTTTTCTGACCACAGTGCAGTAAGATTAGATCTCAATTACAGGAAAAAAATTATTAAAAATTCAAACATATGGAGGTTAAACAACACGCTTCTGAATAACCAACAAATCATAGAAGAAATCAAAAAAGAAATCAAAATATGCATAGAAATGAATGAAAATGAAAACACAACAAGCCAAAACCTATGGGACACTGTAAAAACAGTGCTAAGGGGAAGATTCAAAGCATTACAGGCCTACCTCAAGAAACAAGAAAAAAGTCAAATAAATAACCTAACTCTACACCTAAAGCAACTAGAGAAGGAAGAAATGAAGAACCTCAGGGTTAGTAGAAGGAAAGAAATCTTAAAAATTAGGGCAGAAATAAATGCAAAAGAAACTAAAGAGACCATAGCAAAAATCAACAAAGCTAAAAGCTGGTTTTTTGAAAAGATAAACAAAATTGACAAACCGTTAGCAAGACTCATCAAGAAACAAAGGGAGAAGAACCAAATTAACAAAATTAGAAACGAAATTGGAGAGATCACAACAGACAACACTGAAATACAAAGGATCATAAGAGACTACTACCAGCAGCTCTATGCCAATAAAATGGACAACTTGGAAGAAATGGACAAGTTCTTAGAGAAGTATAACTTTCCAAAACTCAACCAGGAAGAAATAGAAGATCTTAAAAAACCCATCACAAGCAAGGAAATCGAAACTGTAATCAGAAATCTTCCAGCAAACAAAAGCCCAGGACCAGATGGCTTCACAGCTAAATTCTACCAAAAATTTAGAGAAGAGCTAACACCTATCTTACTCAAACTCAAATTTCTTTATAGTCCAACTCTCACATCCATACATGACTACTGGAAAAAACTATAGCTTTGACTAGACTGACCTTTGTTGGCAAAGTAATGTCTCTGCTTTTAAAATGCTGTCTAAGTTGGTCATAGCTTTTCTTCCAAGGAGCAAGCATGTTTTAAATTTAGGGCTGCATCACCATCTGCAGTGATTTTGGAGCCCCCCCAAAATAAAATCTGTCACTGTTTCCACTGTTTCCCCATTTATTTGCCATGAGTTGATCGGACTATATGCTGTGATCTTAGTTTTCTGAATGTTGAGCTTTAAGCCAACTTTTTACTCTCCTCTTTCACTTTCATTAAGAAGCCCTTTAGTTCTATTGGGGGAGTGTGTAGTTTCTTCAGTTCTGTCTCACTGCAGCAAAAACTTGAAGTGGCAGACCAGTGTTACAGCTCAGTTTTATTTGGCAAGCAAAGGAAAATACATCTTCAAGACATGAGGGTGGGCTGACCCAAAAGAATCACTGGGCTCAATTCTGCCTCCTCTTTTTAAATGTTTCTTCTCCTCCCCTTGAGTGTGCCCTATACAAATTGGGCTAGCCAGGAGGGCTGTTTGCTTCACCTGAGGTTCTCACTCTGGTCCTTGGATGTTCCTTTGCTGTATTTTCATGGGCTTTTTCCTTTATTTGTCTTTTAGCTACCTCTTTTTCAGACTCCTCTTTCCTATTCTTACTACCTAACAGTTCCTCTTCACGTTCTGCCATAAGGGTGGTGTCATCTGCATATCTGAGGTTATTGATGTTTCTCCCTGCAATCTTGATACCAGCTTGTGCTTCATCCAGCATGGCATTTCACGTGATGTTCTCTGCATATAAGTTAAATAAGCAGGGTAACAATATACAGCCTTGATGTACTACTTTCCCACTTTGGAACCTGTCCATTGTTCCATGTCTGGTTCTAACTGTTGCTTCTTGACCTGCATGCAGATTTCTCAGAAGGCAGATAAGGTAGTTTGATATTCCCATCTCCTGGAATATTTTCCACAGTTTGTTGTGATCTACACAGTCAAAGGCTTTGGTGTAATAAATAAAACAGAAATAGATGTTTTTCTGTAATTCTCTTGCTTTTTCTATGATCCAGAGGATGTTGGCAATTTGATCTCTGGTTCCTCTGCCTTTTCTAATTCCAGCTTGAACATTTGGAAGTTCACAGTTCATGTACTGTTGAAGCCTCACTTGGAGAATTTTGAGCATTTTTTTGCTAGCATGTGAGATGAGTGCAATCGTGTGCTTGCAATATTGACTTCATGGTCTCTGTAATATTTGGTATAGAAAATGCTTTTAAAAGAAGCAGAAGGAAAAGGCAAGTGCACATTGTAACTCTCGTGTGCTGCCCATAGTATTTGTCCTCACTGCCTTTGAAATCACATTACTTTTCACTACAGTCCACTGATAGCAGGGGGATTTCAGCTCAGTTACTCAGTCGTGTCCAACTCTTTGTGACCCCATGAATCACAGCATGCCAGGCCTCCCTGTCCATCACCAACTCCCAGAGTTTACTCAAACTCATGGCCATCTAGTTGGTGATACCATCCAGCCATCTCATCTTCTGTCCTCCCCTTCTCCTCCTGCCCCCAACCCCTCCCAGCATCAGGGTCTTTTCCAATGAGTCAACTCTTCACATCAGGTGGCCAAAGGATTGGAGTTTCAGCTTCAACATCAGCCCTTCCAATGAACACCCAGGACTGATCTCCTTTAGGATGGACTGGTTGGATCTCCTTGCAGTCCAAGGGACTATCAAGAGTCTTCTCCAACACCACAGTTCAAAAGCATCAATTTTTTGGTGCTCAGCTTTCTTCACAGTGCAACTCTCACATCCATACATGACCACTGGAAAAACCATAGCCTTGACCAGATGGACCTTTGTTGGCAAAGTAATGTCTCTGCTTGACGGTGAGGATAGGAGAGCCCAACAGGATGGAGAAAGATGCCTCTTCTTTCCTGTCAAGGAGTTGACCAACAAAAACCCATAGACTCTTTGTTTACAGTAGCCCTCTTAATTTTTTTTCCTCTCTATGAAAGTGTTTTCCTTTCCTTGCCCTGTGGTGACTTGCAGGTTGTTCACAGTGGTTGCAGACTGTAGTTGCAGATCCTAAATTGCAGTTTCCACTGATCCTGAATAATAAACCCATCTTTGCTAGAGAAACATCAGGCAGTTTATTAATTTCAGGTCAACAAAACCCAGGTTGTGACCAGTGCTTTTTCCCATGTGCTACAAACTGGAGTTTCCAACAACCCACTTTCACACAGGATGCCAATCTCAAATGCAAATTGTTACCTGTACTCTGGCCAACTATCTGTAAATCAGATTTCCATGACCCCTCTTTGGATTTGATTAATCTGTTAGACAATTTATATTGGGAAAAAAAAAAAAACAGTTTATTTTTATTCAGAATCTTACTAGGGCTATAGCCCAGGAGAGAGCCTCTCAGATAGCTCTGAGGAATTGCTACACTGCTCCAAAGAGGTAGGGTAAGTGCCAAGAGCCAGTGTGTGTGTTTATAAAATATGTTTGTTTGTTTTATTTTATTTATTTATTTGTTTATTTTTTGTGGGGAAATACATGTAATCAAGCACACTCTTGTAAGAGATTACTGCTAATCACAGAATTCAAATACCTCAAATTAATCATTTTAGTGCTTATCTATGCATGGGAAGTTTCAAGAATCAACTCTTGAAACTCTTCTCAGGGTTCTCTGTCGGTGAGCTCAGCAGTGAGCTGCATTTTAACCTTTCTTATAACTGGACAATGAACAAGATTCTTTGTTCTTTTTGTTTTTGAGCAGCTCAGAGAACATAGGAAACTTATTTACCCACTATATTGCCAGTATATTATAAAGGATTTAATCAGGAATGGGGCTTCCTTGATACCTCAGCAGTAAAAGAATCTGCCTGCAATGTAATAGATACGGGTTTGATCCCTGGGTTGGGAAGATGCCCTGGAGGAGGAAACGGCAATTCACTCCAGTATTCTTGCCTGGATAATCCCATGTATAGAGGATCCTGGTGGGCTACAGTCCATGGGTTCTGAAAGAATTGGACACAACCGAGCAGCTGAACACAACACAAAGTCTTCATTACACAGCATGATTGATGAAGTCATTGTCCAGTGGTGATCAATTCAACCTTTAGCCCCTATTCCTCCTCAGAGGTTGAGGGGAAGGACTGAAAGTTCCAACACTTCAATCACAGCGTTGGTTCCCCGGGCAACCAGCACTCATCCTTAGGTGACCTGAGGTCATTTCAAAAGTCACCTCATTATATTAAAAATACTACTTCATCTCTCTCACCTCTTAGGAAGCTCCACGTGTTTTAGAAGCTCAGGGTTATAAATGAAACAGAGACCAAACTCATATTTCTTATTATAGATCACAATATTACATACAACAAAGACATAAAATTCAAGTTCTATGCATGACACTTCCTCTTGCTGGGTGACTTGTGGCAATTTACTTAAGCTTTCTGTGTTGCAGGTTTTCATATGTTGTGGGAGGGAAAAGAAAAAAAACTTTCATTCCTTTACCCTCAGTTTCTTCTGGATGGTCTAAGAATTAAATTGACACAAAACAGATTAATGGGAAAAGTAAAATTTTATTTTGTATATATGGGAACTCTACATATATGAGAGGGTCAAAGACTCCACTTTCATGAAAAGTTCAAAGACAGAAAAGTAAAATAACATATATATGACATCTTGAGTTAAGAAATCGGATAGAGGCCTGAGGCTTCCAAGGATAGGAGGGTAATTTATAGGACAATAAAAAGAATAGCAGATGTTGGGTAGCTAGATGTTTTCTTTGCCATACAGATGGACAATGCAGATAAAATTTATCTCTGGTAATAACTATTACTCTGGGAAAGTCCAATTTAAATGAGTCAGACATGTCTTAGCAACTAAACAAAAACAACAAGTACTTAGGTCAGTTCAGTTCAGTCTCTCAACGTGTCTGACTCTTTGTGACCCCATGAATTGCAGCACGCCAGGCCTCCCTGTCCATCACCAACTCCCGGAGTTTACTCAAACTCATGTCCATCGAGTCAGTGGTGCCATCAAGCCATCTCATCTTCTATCATCCCCTTCTCTTCCCACCCCCAATCCCTCCCAGCATCAGGGTCTCTTTCATTGAGTCAACTCTTCACATGAGGTGGCAAAAGTACTGGAGTTTCAGCTTCAACATCAGTCCTTCCAATGAACTGGATTTATTTCCTTTAGGATGGACTGGTTGGATCTTCTTGCAGTCCAAGGGACTCTCAAGAGTCTTCTCCAACACCACAGTTCAAAAGCATCAATTTTTCAGCATTCAGCTTTTTTCAGAGTCCAACTCTCACATCCATACATGACCACTGGAAAAACCATAGCCTTGACTAGACAGACCTTTGTTGGCAAAGTAATGTCTCTGTTTTTTAATATGCTATCTAGGTTGGTCATAACTTTCCTTCCAAGGAGTAAGCGTCTTTTAATTTCATGGCTGCAGTCACCATCTGCAGTAATTTTGGAGCCCAAAAAATAAAGTCTGACACTGTTTCCACTGTTTTCCCCTCTATTTGCCATGAAGTGATGGGACCAGACGCCATGATCTTAGTTTTCTGAATGTTGAGCTTTAAGCCAACATTTTCACTCTCCTCTTTCACTTTCATTAAGAGGCTTTTTAGTTCCTCTTCACTTTCTGCCATAAGGGTGGTGTCATCTGCATATCTGAGGTGATTGATATTTCTCCCGGCAATCTTGATTCCAGCTTGTGCTTCTTCCAGCCCAGTGTTTCTCATGATGTACTCTGCATATAAGTTAAACAAGCAGGGTGACAATATAAAGCCTTGATGTACTCCTTTTCCTATTTGGAACCAGTCTGTTGTTCCAAGTCCAATTCTAACCGTTGCTTCCTGACCTGCATATAGGTTTCTCAAGAGGCAGGTCAGGTATTCCCATCTCTTTCAGAATTTTCCACAGTTTATTGTGATCCACACAGTGTCAAAGGCTTTGGCATAGTCAATAAAGCAGAAATGGATGTTTTTCTGGAACTCTCTTGCTTTTTTGATGATCCAGTGAATGTTGGCAATTTGATCTCTGGTTCCTCTGCCTTTTCTAAAACCAGCTTGAACATCAAACTACTGCACAATTGCACTCATCTCACATGCTAGTAAAGTAATGCTCAAAATTCTCCAATCAGGCTTCATCAATACATGAACCATGAACAAGTAGTTAAGGGAGGGGCAAATGTTTCTCTTGAATCCACAGGGTCTTGCTTACCTTTATCTCAAAATAATTTGGGGCAAGTTTGTTCTGAAACCCTTCAGAACATTTTAATAGTACCCACATCCTGGGATTGCTATGATGATTAAGGAAGATGATTCTTTAAAAATACATAACACTGTATTATCCTATGAAAAGTGCATTTAATAAAAAATATTCAGTATTATTGTAATGTATACTATATCATTAGCAGAACTGAAATCATGTAACTCAGATTGGGACTTGAACCCACAGTCTAACTAAGATCAGACACCTAGTCTCAGAACTTAATGAAGTTCAGGTTCTTGATGTCTCATCACAGAAAGAATTCAGTCAAAGACAAAGTGACAGGTAAGGAGTATATTTATTTAGAAACACACTCCATAGACAGAGTGTGGGCCATCTCAGAAGGCAAGAGTGGCACACAGGGTATGGGGTTGTCAGTTTTTATAGAGGTGAGTAATTTCACAGGCTGAGTGGGAGGGGTATTCCAGCTATTTGGGAAAGGTGGGGCAGATTTCCAGGAATTGGGCCATCACCCACTTTTTGACCCTTATGGTCAGCCTTGAAATTGTCATGGTGTCTGTGTGTGTGCCATTTAGTTTGCAGATGTGTTAAAGTGAGTGCATTCTGAGGTTCAAGGTCTAGTGGAAGTCAGTTTGTCAATAAATAGCTGCCTGAATGAGTACTGAGGGACAGACTATCTCACCAGTCCTATACCAGAGAGGCTCAGTACAACCAGCACTCTTAGGACCACTGGAAAGGAGTCTGTTTAGCTCCCTATGGATAATGTTTCTGGTCTCTATGTCTATTGAAACATATCAGCTCAGTTCAGTTCAGTTGCTCAGTCATGTCTGACTGCAACACCATGGACTGCAGCACAGCAGGCTTTCCCGTCCATCACCAACTCCGGGAACTTGTTCAAACTCATGTCCAACGAGTCAGTAAACATATAGATACCTAGAGTTACTGCACTCCTGTGCTATTTGCAGATCAGTATTAGTGTGACAAAAAGGTGATACATCTACAGTGTTATCTTAAAGAAAGAGGGCTTTCATCCTGGAACAAGGTACTATTTATTAATTCAAGATGACCCTTAAACAGCTCAATATGAAGAAAATATCATTCAACCAAACCTCCTAGTTCATATCAGCAATTCTCTTTCTCATAGGATGAAAAAAATCAGTACACTAGTAATCACAAAAGAAATCATATTGGCAAGCCTCTGTAACCACTAAGAATTCATGTTATAATTGTGTCCAATTTTAACAAATTAAAATATAATTTAATATATTAAATAAAAATGTACTACAAGTTTCTTGCCTGTGACTTGCTAAATTGCAGTCATGTTATGAATCTGTGATAACACAGTCTATCATAGAAATGTTGAGATTCACAAATAGGAGACACTAAAGAGCATTATTTTAAGAATTGATTTGTGGTGTATCCTTTTCAAATTACCAGAAATCTCTAAGGAAAATCAAAAGTGAAGATATCTAAGGAAAGTTCTCAAAAGTGAATTAAAATTTAGTGTAGGTATTATCACTTACTGAGCATTTTTGAAGAATCAGATTGAGGTTTCTTCAAGTAAGGTAAAGCACCACTATGCTGTTAAAACAGAACAAATAAAACTCTTCAATCAGTAATAGTCACACACATGCTGAAGGAAAAAATAAATCTTGCATTTGCATCACTTGTATTAAGTTTGGGGAAAAAGTCTTGCACCATTTGTACTAAGTTTGGTTGGTCACGATAAAGTAAGAAAAATAATTGTACTCTAATGAAAAGGGAAGTATGTCTTTCATTTCAAAACCTCCATTTAAATCTTCCATTTTGTCAGATTTAAACTTCTACTTTTTCAACTACCTTAAGACTTTTAAGTTACCAACATGTTCTCTTATCTTTTAAGTTGCGATTATCATTCCAATTTCTTTTTAAATTTTTGAGCAATTTATTTTATTCCACTGAAAAGAAGTTGAAATTGAAGTTAAATACCACTTTTGTTCAATAAGACTTTGATAATGTAGTGGTTTAGTCTTTTTAATTTACCATGCTCACAAAAATCTCTCATGTATTACACTGCAGTAATCCAGTTTAGACAATCAAAATTAGTGAATTGGATATCTCTCTTTCATAAAATTATTCCCATTATTTTACTTTAATTTATGCCTCAGATATTCCTACATTTAAAAGTGTCAGAGTTAATCCTTGAATTACACTTGAAAATGTTTACAAACTGAAAATATAAAGTATTATTAACAACATTTATCAAAAAAGAAGAAACCAATTGCTATAGTTATTATTTTTAAATGTCCTCTGGGAATAATGAGAATCATTGTGTCATAATTTTACCTCTGTATCTATGACTAACTTGTTTCAATTGTTGTAATTTGGTGTTATTAAAATCATATCTTGGTATCAATTCCCATCTGTAACTTCTGACTTTTCTCTTGCAATGGTCATAGGCATCACCAAAATCTCAATTCACTATTCATGACCATGATCTGCTGGTCACAAAGTACATTAATCATGAGACTAGGAATAAGCCAGTTTAAAGTCACCATCTATATTACTGAAGTAATTCTGAAAGTCATGTATATAACTCTATTCCAATGGACGACACACTAATAACATTATTACGTGTAGTTTAGAATCAACCTTTGAAAGTGAAAGTGAAATTCGCTCAGTCGTGTCCGACTCTTTGGGACCCCATGAACTATACAGTCCATGGAATTCTCCAGGCAAGAATACTGAAGTGGGTAGCCTTTCCCTTCTTCAGGGGATCTTCCTAACCCAGCCATCAAACTCAGGCCTCCTGCATTGCAGATGGATTCTTTACCAGCTGAGACACAGGAAAGCCCAAGAATACTGGAGTGGGTAGCCTATCCCTTCTCCAGCAGATCTTCCTGACCCAGAAATGGAACTGGGGTCTCCTGCATTGCAGGCGACTTCTTTACCAACTGAACTATCAGGGAAGCCTTTACATGTATTAAAAAAGTAGAAATATTAGCAAGCATCATCGGCTTTTAGTTTTTATCTTTTAGCTAGGCATTATAATAAGAGTAATAAAACTCTATTTTACCTCAGGAGCTGAATCCTGTGATATATAAAATAAATTAAGATTAAAACATGCTTTTCACTGAGCTTTTACATTAACCTTCAGTTTTCTAGTAGGTGACCATGTTCAGTAATTTTCCATAAATAATAGTCTCACATGCTGATAGTGCTGCTAGACAGCTGTAGGAGAAGTCAGTTTGATGAAATACAAATGAAAGCATAATAGAAAATTCATCATAGAACAAATGATTTCTTCTGTGCCTGGCCTTAAACTCCATGAGGGCAGAAACTCCTCTATTTCGGGCTTTATCCTATGTATCTTTTCATCAGGAATCAAATTGGTCTTTCTCAGAATAAGAGTTATTATCAAAGATAAATTTTATTTGAAGTGAAGTGAAGTTGTATATGACACTTTGCAACCCCATGCACTATACAGTTCGTGGAATTATCCAGGCCAGAAAACTGGAATGGGCAGCTTTTCCCTTCTCCAGGGGATCTTCCCAACCCAGGGATCAAACCTAGGTCTCTTGAATGGCAGGCAGATTCTTTACCAGCTGACCCACAGGGAAGCCCAAGAATACTCCAGCATTTGAATGGTCCTTTATTTCTATCCTTTAAAAGTCTTTGTACGAAACCAGTAACCTGGTGAGTAAATGAGTTTCCTGAGTTCTGTGAGTCACGTTAACAAATTAATCAAACCCCAGGAGGAGAACATGGAAAACTCTGACTTATACCTAGTCAATTAGAAGAATAGGAAGCAACCTGTATTTGCAATTTTCCTCTGAAGTGGTGGGCAGTCTCATGGGACTGAGCCATTTACCTAGGGCATTTGCTGCTATCACCGGGTAGATAGTGTCAAAATTGAGTTTTACTGTAGGACACCCAGCTAGTGTCCAGAGCATTGGTTGGTGGTATGGGGACACCACCTTCCTCCAAACACTGGAATTGAGTCAAGAATTCAAATAATGAGTAGACATTATTTTACTATGATTTTGAAATGCATGAGTTGTATGCTTCTTTGTTGTCGTTTAGTTGCTCAGCATGTGTGACTCTTTCAGGACCCCATGGACTGTGGCCGACCAGGCTCCTCTGTCCATGGAATTTTACAGGCAAGGATAGTGGAGTGGGTTGCATTTCCTCCTCCAGGGAATCTTCCTGACCCAGGGGTTGAACCCACATCTCCTGTATTGCAGGTGGATTCTTTACCACTGAGTCATTGGGGAAGACCATAAATCTTTTACAGGGTGCTAATCCAATTCGAAAGAAAAAAAAAAAAAAAAACTACCTTGGCCAGCATACAAGAATTAAGGAGACCCTCTTTCCTCTCTCCTTTCTTCTCTCTCTTTCATATACACCATATTTCTCATTGTTAGCATAGCATTGGATTTTATACATAGCCTATGGTTCATAGCTTCACACAAAAACACAGAGGCATAAATATTAAGACTTTATTACCTATTATAACCCATATTTTATTCAGATTTCCTTCATTTTTAACCTAATCTTCATTTTCTATTTTCTAATCCAGGACCCATCCAGTGTGTTAGTCACTCCGTTTTGTCCGATTCTTTGCGACCCTGTGGACTGTAGCCTGCCAGGCTCCTCAGTCCATGGAATTTTCCAGGCAAGAATACTGGAATGGGTAGCTATTTCCTTCTCCAGGGGAACTTCCCAACCCAGAGATAGAACCTGGTTCTCCTACATTGCAGCAGATTCTTCACTGTCTGAACCACCAGGTTTGGAATAGAAAATAGAAATCTTTCTTTTTTCTATTCTTGGATCCCATCCAGAATACTACATAAATAGTAGTCTCATCTCTTTAGGTCCTTCTTGATGTGGCAGTTTCTCAGATTTTCCTTGTTTTTGATGACTTTTAGAGTTTCGAGGGTAGTTTTATAGAATGTGCCTCAGTTGGCATTTGTCTGATATTTAATTGAGCATAGTAAAGAGCATAGTAAAGAAATGGAATTTGGGGTAGAAGACCACAGAGATCAGATCTATAGACACTACACTCTCATCACATCATATCAAAGTTATATATTAGCAGCATGACTTGTCATTGTTGACATTGATTGATCTCTTGGTTGAGACAGTCTTTGTCAAGCTTCTTCACTGTAAAGTTGTGCTTTTTCCCCCTTTCCATACAGTAATCTTTAGAAAGAAGTCATTCTGTTCAGCACAACTTGAGGAGTAGGGAATTTTGCTCCAGACTTCTTAAGGGCAGAATAGCTACATAGATTATTTGTAATTCTTCTGCATGGAGGATATTTCTGTTCTCATCACTTAGTTATTTTTTCAATCATTTATGTCAGTATGGACTCATAATCTTTATTTTACACTTTAGGCTCTAACCCATTACTACCTTCTTTTTTGTTGCTCAAATTATTTCAACTTTGGATATTTCAACTTTCAGTTTGCTCTTGAATCCCTTTGATACATTCTATGTGTGTGTGTGTGTGGTGTGGAGACGCAGAGAAATGGGAATTACCTTACTTTCTGGCACTACATTACAAAACACTGGAAGCTCATCATGCATATTCTTGGCCCACTTCTTAGAATTGAGCATTTTTCAAGGGTCCCTTGTTCTTTATATTAAAGAATGATATTACATCTGATACCTGAGTGCTGAAGAGGAACTAAAGATGAGGGTGAAAGAGGAGAGTGAAAAGCTGGCTTAAAATTCATAATTTAAAAAACTAAGATCATGGCATCTGGTCCTCTCACTTCAAGGGAAATAAAAGGCAAAAATGTGGGAACAGCGACAAGTTTTATTTTCTTAGTCTCCAAAACACTGTGTATGGTGACTGGTGCCATGAAATAAAAGATGTTTGCTCCTTGGCAGGAAAGGTATGACACACCTAGACAGCATATTAAAGCAGAGACATCACTTTGCCAACAAAGCTCTGTATAGTCAAAGCTATGATTTTTCCAGCAGTCATGTATGGATGTGAGAGTTGGACCATAAAGAAGACTGAGCACTGAAGAACTGATGCTTTTGAATTGTGGTGTTGGAGAAGACTCTTGAGAGTCCCTTGGACTGCAAGGAGATCAGCCCAGTTGATCCTAAAGGAAATCAACCCTGAATATCCATTGGAGGGACTGATGCTGAAGCTGAAGCTCCAGTACTTTGGCCATCTGATGTAAGGAAAATTACTCATTGGAAAATACCCTGATGCTAGGAAAGATTGAGGGCAGGAGAAGGGGTAACAGAGGATGAGATGGTTGGATAGCATCACTGACTCAATGGACATGGATTTGAGCAAACTCCAGGAGACAGTGGACAGGGTAGCCTGGAATGCTGCAATTCATTGGGTCACAAAACACTGGACACGACTTAGCTACTGAACAGCAACAGCAACACATCTAATTGTTGTCACTAGTATATCATTGCTTTAGTTTCTCCTAGTTGATAGAGCAAGGAAATATGTGTGTGTGTTTATATATGTATATATAAACATATATCTATAAATATTTCCCAATTTAGCCATCTGTATCTATATTATGCCTTCTCTGATCTATATTAATCTAAATAGTAGTTTGTGCTGATCCCTCCAACATTAATCTATTACCATATGGATTATGGATACATCTAACTTCCTCTTTCTTATCTGTAACCTCCTACTCCATCAATGAAAAAACTGGCTCTCACCATCCATTATTTATTTGTTTGATTCGATATATACATAGTAATTCCAAATTACTAAATGTACCATTGTGATATACAACTTTATTAACTAGTGTCTTTGTATAGACTTCCTTTTATATTTATTTTTACAGACAATTCTCATTTTCAAAAACTACTTAGTTCAGTATCTTCTCCCCATCCTCTTCTGTTAGATTGCTTCATACACTTGTAATATAGTTAGATTCTCTTGTCACATTCTACGCTCATCGTGGGCTCTCTCAACCTCTTAAATGCTTTTTAGATTTTTTGTATGTATTAAAATATACTTTGTGATGTAAAATTATATGGATTTTGACAAAAGCATAATGTCATTCACCATTACTGTCAGTCTTTCATTAGAGAGTCTACAAAATACTTCACCAGTACCCCTCAAAACTCTCAAGGTTATCAAAAACAAGAAAAATATGAGAATCTGAGGAGGAAACTAAGGAGATATGGCTACTGAATGTAATCTACAATTTTTGATGGGATCATGGAACAGAAAAATGAGATTAGGTAAAAATGAAGGAAATCTGAATAAAAGATGGGTTACAGTAGATGATAATGTATCAATATCTATTCATTCTCTGGTGATTCAGTAGTAAAGAACCCAACTGCCAATGCAGGAGATGTCAGTTTGGATCCGTGGTTTGGGAAGGTCCCCTGGAGAAGAAAATGGCCACTCACTCCAGTATTCTTGCCTGGGAAATCCCATGGACATCAGAAGGACAAGGATCAAGGATATATAAAGAACTCCCACATATAGTAATGAGAAAACAAATTGAAAATAGTTAAGAAAAATAGAGACAGGTAGCAAAAACTATGCATGGGAAGGCCACTGAAAAGGGAAATAAAATTAATGGGAATTTCAACAGATAATCTGGCCTCATCATCTGTAAGAACAATCCAGATTAAAATAAGAAACTATCAAAAGCCTCATAAGCATCAGAGAATATGGAGCAACAAAACTTCCTCATTGCTGGAGGAATTAACAGACTCTACCATTCTGGAGTGGAATTTGGAACATCCATTACATTAAAGATGCCAGTGCCTACTATCCAAGAATTCAGTATGTATTTACATATATTAAATTTGTGATATTTATATTTTTCATATATATATGAATATATGAAATATGCTAATATATTATAAATAATATATAAATAAACATATATACAAATATATATTCACATATATTAGAGCAGTACTTTAAAAACAATGTTACCATCATCCACAGTAAAAAATAATTTCTGTATTACAATCTTGTGTACACAAAATTTTTAGAGGAAAAATAAAAGTTACTTGAAACAATATACTTACATTTGTGATACATTTGGATATTTTCTTTTATTCTCTTCTTCCTTGCCACTTCTCTCTATTCTTTTGTACTTCAACTTTTTAAAACCAAGGGGGCATGTACAAGCATATATATTGCTGAATTTTTGTAATGAGAAAGTGAAATACTTAACAATTTATCAAGAGAATAATAGATGTATAATGAAATTAATGAAGTAGGGAAAATAGCATCAACATAAATATAATTCAAAAATGTAATAATTGAAACGTGCATTACCAAATGTAAAATAGATGAGCAGTGCAAGTTCGATGCATGTAAAAGGGCATCCAAAGCCAGTGCTATGGGGCAACCCATAGGGATAGGGTGGGGAGGGAGATGGGAGGGAATTTCAGGATGGTGGAGGACACAGGTATACCTGTGGCTGATTCATGCCGATGTATGGCAAAATACATCACAATACTGTAATTATCCTCCAATTAAAATAAATAAATAAATAAAAAGTATATTGATATAATTTAACTACAGAATGTTACTTTTATAGAAAAGTTCAAAACTTACCAAAAATCCAAAATATTCATGGGAATGATAAACTTTAAATTTGGGATAGTGATAAACTTTAAATTTATATACCTCAAGAAACTATAGGAAAAAGGATAATGGAATCAAGAAATAGTATAAAGGAGGTTGAGCACTGAAGAATTGATGCTTGAACTGTGGTGTTGGAGAAGACACTTGAGAGTCCCTTGAACTGCAAGGAGATCCAACCAGTTCATCCTAAAGGAGATCGGTCCTCATTGTTCATTGGAAGGACTGATGCCGAAGCTGAAACTTCAATACTCTGGCCACCTGATGCGAAGAGCTGACATTTGGAAAGACCCTGATGCTGGGGAAAACTGAGGGCAGGAGGAGAAGGGGACGACAGAGGTTGAGATGGTTGGATGGCATCACCGACTCAATGGACGTGAGTTTGGGTAAACTCCAGGAGTTGGTGATGGACAGGGAGGCCTGGCGTGCTGCAGTCCATGGAGTTGCAAATTGTCAGACACGACTGAGCGACTGAACTGATCTGAACTGATAAAGGAAGTTTTAATTATAGTTGCATTATTATTTAAGCTAGAAGGTGGGCACTTGGGAATCTATTTAGTATGATTTTTTAGCATGCTTAAAATATTTCATTACAATAAAAAGGGAATGCAATATATGGATATAATTATAAGGAGAAATCTTTAAGACTTTTATGATCCTTATCTTTGCATAATAACTATTCAAGCTTAAACAATTCATTTGAACTTCCTGCCCTCTTAGAGTTAAGATATGGCATATTTTCCAACATTTCACTGAGGGAATTCTTCGTATTTCTATCAGGATTTGAATCTTCATTAAGCTATCGTAACTTACTCACTTTTCCTTGCTACTGAACACACTGAACTGATCATTTTTTATTAATACAGAAGAAAACAACTTTGTATAAACACAGTATCTCCCCAAAATTCTACTTGCAAACCTGGACTGATTAAAGAGTTAAATCCCTAGTTACATGTGGATATTACTCAAGCTGAATCTGTTTAAATATTAAGTTTAGTTCAAGCAGATAGATATTTCCATTTTTAGGTATTTGAACAAAAAATGAAATAGCTTTGAAAATGAATTCAGGAAGCTGAAGAGTGTGAGCTTAGTCATTTAATTTAGAGGAATAGTACATCCAGACAGCACTGTAATGGCCTAGTCACACAGAGTTTAATGTGTAGATTTTTGCTGTGTTTTTATAAGCTCACAGGCAGATCTGATTTATTTAAATCAGTGCTTAGTTTTCAAGGTATACTTAATCTATTTAAAACCATAAATCAAATTGATGACAAACATTATCAATGGCTTTACAGTATCGCTGTGTCTTGGTTAACTGATGTCCACTTGAAAAAGACAGATGACAGGACAGTAGAGGCTATTTGATATAATGAAGACTGATAGCCTCTGCCATTGTAAAGTGCAGCACATTCGCCATCAATTTATATTCCAGCAGTTCATTTCAGGCAGAACCAGACAAAATAAAAAAGAAAGTAGAAGGAAAGGAGCTGTTCTATCAAAAAAAAAAAATCTCAATACAGTAACCTAAAATGTCAGCCAGTAGAATTTTTATGTTAAATACATCTAAATGCAGAAGGACAAAATAGAAAGCATGAGCACTATTTTCCTTGAATTTGAATGATAGATTTATTACCACATGATTTTTAAAAATTTCTAAAATATGTCATATTTTGGTGTACAAAAAGGTGTTTTCTATATGTAAAATCCATCACCCAATATTGAAAATAGGACATTATTTATATTATTGCAAATATTGATATGTTCCTCATCAATTTCATCCATTGACTTCTTTCCATCCCTAAATCCAGAAGAAAAAATTAAAAATTGGTGAACTGGCAAACAATTAGAAAAAGGGAAACATGAATAATAACGTAAATTTAGAGAAAATACAAGGAGTTCCCTGGTGGCCTAATGATTAGGATTCTGGACTTTTCACTGCAGTGGCTGGATTTCAGTCTTTGGTGCAGGAGCTGAGATCTTACACGCTGAACAGCGTGGCCAAAAAAATAAGTAAAAAGAAAATACAGTGTTTTTTCTTAGAAATAGAAACTCCAAAACTTAATGACATCATCCATGAATTATGGAAAACTTTTAAAAAGAATTCTAATCATAACAATACCTTCCAAATGAAAGAAAAAGGAACATCACCACACTGCACAAGTCTTGAAAGTGAAAGTCTTAGTTGTTCAATCCTATCCGACTCTTTATGACCCCATGGACTGTAGCCCACCAAGCTCCTCAGGGCATGGGATTCTTTAGGCCAGACTACTGGAGTGGGTAGCCATTTTCTTCTCCAGGGCAGATAGCAAATACTGCAACTGATATAAAATTTTGTTTCAATATGAAAATAGGAAAATACATGCAACTCTCATTCAGGATCCTATATTTTTAAAAGTACTTTAAAGAATACTAATAAAAAGTATAACTAGACCAGTTTTATCTTAGGGATACAGTATATCTTAGGTTGCTTCCACTTCCTGGCTATTATAAACAGTGCTGCGATGAACATTGGGGTGCATGTGTCTCTTTCAGACCTGGTTTCCTCGGTGTGTATGCCCAGGAGTGGGATTGCTGGGTCATATGGCAGTTCTATTTCCAGTTTTTTAAGGAATCTCCACACTGTTCTCCATAGCTGCTGTACTAGTTTGCATTCCCACCAACAGTGTAAGAGGGTTCCCTTTTCTCCACACCCTCTCCAGCATTTATTGCTTGTAGACTTTTGGATAGCAGCCATCCTGACTGGTGTATAATGGTACCTCATTGTGGTTTTGATTTGCATTTCTCTGATAATGAGTGATGTTGAGCATTTTTTCATGTGTTTGTTAGCCATCTGTATGTCTTCTTTGGAGGAATGTCTGTTTAGTTCTTTGGCCCATTTTTTGATTGGGTCATTTATTTTTCTGGAGTTGAGCTGGAGGAGTTGCTTGTATATTTTTGAGATTAATCCTTTGTCTGCTGCTTCGTTTGCTATTATTTTCTCCCAATCTGAGGGCTGTCTTTTCACCTTGCTTATAGTTTTGTTTGTTGTGCAAAAGCTTTTAAGTTTCATTAGGTCCAATTTGTCTATTTTTGCTTTTATTTCCAATATTCTGGGAGGTGGGTAATAGAGGATCCTGCTGTGATTTATGTTGGAGAGTGTTTTGCCTATGTTCTCCTCTAGGAGTTTTATAGTTTCTGGTCTTACATTTAGATCTTTAATGCGTTTTGAGTTTATTCTTGTACATGGGGTGAGAAAGTGTTCTAGTCTCATTCTTTCCAAGTAGCTGACCAGTTTTCCCAGTACCACTTGTTAAAGAGATTGTCTTTTTTCCATTGTATATCCTTGCCTCCTTTGTCGAAGATAAGGTGACCATAGGTTCGTGGATTTATCTCTGGGCTTTCTATTCTGTTCCATTGATCTATATTTTTGTCTTTGTGCCAGTACCATACTGTCTTGATGACTGTGGCTTTGTAGTAGAGCCTGAAGTCAGGTTGATTCCTGCATTTCCCTTCTTCTTTCTCAAGATTGCTTTGGCTATTCGAGGTTTTTTGTATTTCCAATCAAATTGTGAAATTATTTGTTCTAGTTCTGTGAAAAAAACCTTGGTAGCTTGATAGGGATTACATTGAATATGTAGGATTGCTTTGGGTAGTATAGTCATTTTGACAATATTGATTCTTCCAATCCATGAACACAGTATATTTCTCCATCTACTTGTGTCTTCTTTGATTTCTTTCATCAGTGTTTTATAGTTTTCTATGTATAGGTCTTTTGTTTCTTTAGGTAGATATACTCCTAAGTATTTTATTCTTTTTGTTGCAGTGGTGAATGGTATTGTTTCCTTAATTTCTCTTTCTGTTTTCTCATTGTTAGTGTATAGGAATGCAAGGGATTTCTGTGTGTTAATTTTATATCCTGCAAATTTACTGTATTCGTTGATTAGCTCTAGTAATTTTCTGGTAAAGTCTTTAGGGTTTTCTATGTAGAGGATCATATCATCTGCAAACAGTTGAGAGTTTCACTTCTTTTTTCCTATCTGGATTCCTCTTATTTCTTTTCTGCTCTGATTGCTGTGGCCGAAACTTCCAAAACTATGTTGAATAGTTGTGGTGAGAGTGGGCACCCTTGTCTTGTTCCTGATTTTAGGGGAAATGCTTTCAATTTTTCACCATTGAGGGTGATGCTTGCTGTGGGTTTCTCATATATAGCTTTTAGTATGTTGAGGTATGTTCCTTCTATGCCTGCTTTCTGGAGAGTTTTTATCATAAATGGATGTTGAATTTTGTCAAAGACTTTTTCTGCATCTATTGAGATAATCATATGGTTTTTATCTTTCAATTTGTTAATGTGGTGTATTACATTGATTGATTTGCGGATATTAAAGAATCCTTGCATTCCTGGGATAAAGCCCACTTGGTCATGATATATGATTTTTTTAATATGTTGTTGGATTCTGTTTGCTAGAATTTTGTTAATGATTTTTGCATCTATGTTCATCAGTGATATTGGCCTGTAGTTTTCTTTTTTTTTTGGCATCTGTCTGGTTTTGGAATTAGGGTGATGGTGGCCTCATAGAATGAATTTGGAACTTTACCTTCTTCTGCAATTTTCTGGAAGAATTTGAGTAGGATAGGTGTTAGCTCTTCTCTAAATTTTTGGTAGAATTCAGCTGTGAAGCCATCTGGTCCTGGGCTTTTGTTTGCTGGAAGATTTCTGATTACAGTTTTGATTTCTGTGCTTGTGATGTGTCTTCTAAGATTTTCTATTTCTTTCTGGTTCTGTTTTGGAAAGTTATACTTCTCTAAGAACTTGTCCATTTCTTCCAAGTTGTCCACTTTATTGGCATAGAGCTGCTGGTAGTAGTCTCTTATGATCCTTTGTATTTCAGTGTTGTCTGTTGTGATCTCTCCAATTTCGTTTCTAATTTTGTTAATTTGGTTCTTCTCCCTTTGTTTCTTGATGAGTCTGGCTAACAGTTTGTCAATTTTATTTATCTTTTCAAAAAACCAGCTTTTAGCTTTGTTGATTTTTGCTATGGTCTCTTTAGTTTCTTTTGCATTTATTTCTGCCCTAATTTTTAAGATTTCTTTCCTTCTACTAACCCTGGGGTTCTTCATTTCTTCCTTCTCTAGTTGCTTTAGGTGTAGAGTTAGGTTATTTATTTGACTTTTTTCTTGTTTCTTGAAGTAAGCCTGTAATGCTATGAATCTTCCCTTTAGCACTCTTTTACAGTGTCCCATAGGTTTTGGGTTGTTGTGTTTTCATTTTCATTCATTTCTATGCATATTTTGATTTCTTTTTTGATTTCTTCTATGATTTGTTGGTTATTCAGAAGTGTTTTATTTAGCCTCCATATGTTTGAATTTTTAATAGTTTTTTTCCTGCAATTGAGATCTAGTCTTACTGCATTGTGGTCAGAAAAGATGACTGGAATGATTTCAATTTTTTTGAATTTACCAAGGCTAGATTTATGGCCCAGGATGTGATCTATTCTGGAGAAGGTTCCGTGTGCACTTGAGAAAAAGGTGAAATTGATTGGGGGTGAAATGTCCTATAGATATCAATTGGGTCTAGCTGGTCCATTGTGTCATTTAAAGTTTGTGTTTCCTTGTTAATTTTCTGTTTAGTTGATCTATCCATAGGTGTGAGTGGGGTATTAAAGTCTCCCACTATTATTGTGTTATTGTTAATTTCCCTTTTCATACTCGTTAGCATTTGCCTTACATATGTGGTGCTCCTATGTTGGGTGCATATATATTTATAATTGTTATATCTTCTTCTTGGATTGATCCTTTGATCATTATGTAGTGTCCTTCTTTGTCTCTTTTCACAGCCTTTATTTTAAAATCTATTTTATCTGATATGAGTATTGCGACTCTTGCTTTCTTTTGGTCTCCGTTTGCGTGAAATATTTTTTTCCAGCCCTTCACTTTCAGTCTGTATGTGTCCCTTGTTTTGAGGTGGGTCTCTTGTAGACAGCATATATAGGGGTCTTGTTTTTGTATCCATTCAGCCAGTCTTTGCCTTTTGGTTGGGGCATTCAACCCATTTACATTTAAGGTAATTATTGATAGGTATGGTGCTGTTGCCATTTACTTTGTTGTTTTGGGTTTGCGTTTACACAACCTTTCTGTGTTTCCTGTCTAGAGAAGATCCTTTAGCATTTGTTGAAGAGCTGGTTTGGTGGTGCTGAATTTTCTCAGCTTTTGCTTGTCTGTAAAGCTTTTGAATTCTCCTTCATATCTGAATGAGATCCTTGCTGGGTACAGCAATCTGGGTTGTAGGTTATTCTCTTTCATTACTTTAAATATGCCCTGCCATTCCCTTCTGGCCTGAAGAGTTTCTATTGATTGATCGGCTGTTATCCTTATGGGAATCCCTTTGTGTGTTATTTGTTGTTTCTCCCTTGCTGCTTTTAATATTTGTTCTTTGTGTTTGATCTTTTGTTAATTTGATTAATATGTGTCTTGGGGTGTTTTGCCTTGGGTTTATCCTGTTTGGGACTCTGGGTTTCTTGGACTTATGTAAGTATTTCCTTCCCCAGTTTAGGGAAGTTTTCAGCTATTATCTCCTCGTGTACTTTCTCATGGCCTTTCTTTTTGTCTTCTTCTTCTGAGACTCCTATGATTCGAATGTTGGGGCATCTCACATTGTCCCAGAGGTCCCTTAGGTTGCCCTCATTTCTTTTGATTCTTTTCTCTTTTTTCCTCTCTGTTTCATTTATTTCCACCATTTTATCTTCTACCTCACTTATCCTATCTTCTGCCTCCATTATTCTACTGTTGGTTCTTTCCAGAGTGTTTTTGATGTCATTTATTGCATCATTCATTTTTAATTGACTCTTTTTTATTTCTTCTAGGTCTTTGTTAAACATTTCTTGCATCTTCTCAATCCTTGTCTCCAGGCTACTTATCTGTAACTCCATTTTGTTTTCAAGATTTTGGATCATTTTATTATCATTATTCTAAATTCTTTTTCATGTAGATTCCCTATCTCCTCCTCTTTTGTTTGGCTTGGTAGGCATTTTTCATATTCCTTTACCTGCTGGGTGTTTCTCTGTCTTTTTGTCTTGTTTAGATTGCTGTGTTTGGAGTGGCCTTTCTGTATTCTAGTGGTCTGTGGTTCCTTTTTATTGTGGAGGTTTCTCCGAATGGGTGGGGTTGGACGATTGGCTTGTCAAGGTTTCCTGGTTAGGGAAGCTTGCATTGGTGTTCTTGTGTGTGGAACTGGATTTCTTCTCTCTGGAGTGCAATGGAGTGTCCAGTAGTGAGTTTTGAGATGGGTCTATATGTTTGGTGTGACTTTGGGCAGCCTGTATGTTGACACTCAGGGCTATGTTCCTGCATTGCTGGAGAATTTGTGTGGTATGTCTTGCTCTGGAACTTACTGGCTCTTGGGTGGTGGTTGGTTTCAGTGTAGGTATGGAGGTTTTTGGATGGTCTCTTATAACTTAATTTTCCCTGTAGTCAGGAGTTCTCTGGTGTTCTCAGGTTTTGGGCCCAAGTCTCCTGCCTCTGAGTTTCAGTCTTATTCTTCCAGTAGCCTCAAGACTTCTCCAACTACACAGCACTGATAATAAGACTTCTAGGTTAATGATGAAAAGATTCTCCACAGTGAGGGACACCTAGAGAGGTTCACAGAGTTACATGAAGAAGAGGAGAGGGAGGAGGGAGATAGAGTTAAGCAGGGAGAGAAAAAGGGGGACTCAAGAGGAGAGAGACAGATTTACACAGTACTCTGTTCCCTAAGTGTTCTCTGTAGCCGAGACACCCACAGAGATTCACAGAATTGGATTGAGAAGAGAAGGGGGAGGGAGGAAATAGAGGTGATCTGGGGGAGAAAAAGGAGAGTGAAAAGGGGGAGAGAGTAATCATCACACTCCTGAGTAAAAATGGGTACTGAATATTGGATTCTTAAATGTCCAAAATTGACATCAAATATTGAAAAACAAAGAATTAAAAATCTAGAGTAGAGGTTAGACTCTTAAAGACACAATATTAAAAACAAAAACACAAAAAAATTAAGAAATATAATATAGATGAAGTTCACTTTAAAAATAGGGTCTTTTTTTTTGCAAGGTTATAGTGAAATAAAAATGAAAGTTAAGGAGTAATAGAGGAGTAGTTGAGGACTTTAAAAGAAAATGAAAAAAATTTTTTAAAAAAATAGTAAAAATATATGAAAATGAAAATGAAAATTAACGAGTAATAGAGGAGTAATAGAGGGCTTTAAAAGAGAATAAAATAAAAAAATTAAAAAAGGAAAAAAATTTTTTTAATTAAAAAAATAGTAAAAATATATGAAAATGAAAATTAAGGAGTAGTAGAGGAGTAATAACCCCACTCCAGTACTCTTGCCTTGGAAAATCCCATGGACAGAGGAGCCTGGTGGGCTGCAGTGCATCGCTATGAGTCGGAGATGACTGAGGGACTTCACATTAACTTTTCACTTTCACACATTGGAGAATGAAATGGCAACCCACTCCAGTGTTCTTGCCTTGAAAATTCCAGGGACGGGGGAGCCTGGTGGGCTGCCGTCTATGGGGTCGCACAGGGTCAGACACGACTGAAGTTACTTAGCAGCAGCAGCAGAGGAGTAATAGGGAACTTTAAAAGAAAATAAAATCAAATGAAAATTAAGGTGTAATAGAGGAGCAATAGGGAATTTTAAAAGAAAATAAAAGAAAAAATATAATTTAAAAAAACAGAAGAAAAAGCAAAAAAAAAAAATTTTTTTTTAATTAAAAAAAATAGTAAAAATAAATCTAGGAATTTCTCTGGAGCTGTTCCGGGCAGTGTGGGTTCAGTTCAGTTTCAGATAGCTCCTTGTTCCAGCTTACACTTCTTGATATCTATAGGCCCCTTCCTGTGTAGTTGGTGTTAACTACAGGGATTTTATTCTGTTGCCCCTGTCATTTCTGAAGCGGTTCCCTTTGTTTTTTTGGCTTCTGTTTGCAGATCTCTTTAGTGTCTAATTTCTGCCCTGACACAAGTGGGCCGAGGTGGTCTCTTGTTTAGGTTCACTTGTTCAGTCATGCTGCAGGGAGGGAGGGGCGCTGCAGACAAATGTCACTGGCCTGTGTGGGGAGCACTCTCAGTGTTCCGGCCACACTGGGTCTGCCCCCACTCACTGTGGGTGTGTGTGTTTTCCCCGTCTACACTGCTCAGGCTCCAGGCAGTTCTAAAGGGAGTGGGCCCTGAGTTGTGTGCGGTTCCAGTTTTCAGGTATCTCACAAAAGCCCAGACTCAATTGGGCCTGCGTTTTGTGCCTTCCCCAGCCCAAGCAGCTCAGGCCGCCAGGAGCTTGACGAGTGCACTCTCCCTGGGTGCGGTGCACCTTCTCCCCTCCACGGTCCCAGCCTCAGTTTCTGCGTGGTTGGGTGCGCCTTGTGTCTGTTCTGGGGAGCTGGTCTCTAGCTGCGACCCTCCAGGTGGATGTCACCATCCAGAATCTCAAGAAGTCTTTGGTTAGAAACTGGAGGCCTGTTTGCAGTTTCGTAGGGGATGCCATCTCTGAGGCCGCATTTGCCCCTTTTCGCTCCCTCCTGCCTCCTGCCTCCGGTGGGGGATGGGCCGGTCCAACGCTGGCGAGCTCTTCTGTGGAATTTCTCAGTCCTTCCTTTGTTCCTAGGCAATGCCACCCGCTCCTCTCCGTTCAGCCCCCACTTGCTGGTGGTGGATGCAGGCGTCTGGGGTACTTTTCTACTGGGAGTTGCTTTTAGGCATGTAATCTGTGGGTTTTATTTATTTTTCCTCCCGGTTAGGTTGCCCTCTGAGATTCAAAAACTTCCCCCAGACCCGCCAGTGCGAGGGTTTCCTGGTGTTTGGAAACTTCCTCTATTAAGACTCCCTTCCTGTTACGGGTCTCCATCCCTAAGTCTTTTGTCTCTCTTTTTATCTTTTATATTTTGTCCTACCTCCTTTCGAAGACAATGGGCTGCTTTTCTGGGCGCCTGATGTCCTCTGCTAGCGATCAGAAGTTGTTTTGTGGAGTTTGCTCAGCATTCAAATGTTCTTTCGATGAATTTGTAGGGGAGAAAGTGGTCTCCCTGTCCTATTCCTCTGCCATCTTAGCTCCTTCCCCCCATTCACTCTTAATAAAAGAATTTTTAGCAGCTATTAATAGTTTTTCAAGGTGATTTTTATAATCTACTATAAAAGGATAATTCAATAAAATAAAGATAAATATCATCATACACATTGGTGACATGTTGAAAGTTTTGTTTTGACAATAGGAACAAAAGATGGATACTCTTATTATCTCTTTATGCAACTTTGTACTTGGAAGTCCTAAAAATGACAAAAGGTAGGGAAAAAATGAAATGCAATGATTGGAAAAAAGAGGAAGTGTTAGTCGCTCAGTTGTGTCCAACTTTTTGCAACCCCGTGTACTTTAACCACCAGGGTCCTAAGTCCATGGAATTCTTCAGGCAAGAATACTGGAGTGAGTTGTCATTTCCTTCTCCAGGGGGTCTTCCCCAGGGATCAAACCTGGATCACCTGCATTGCAGGCAGATTCTTTACTATCTGAGCCACAAAACTAAGAGTTATATGTTATACCATTATCTAAGAAGAAAAATCCCAAAGTGTCAACAGATAAAATTATTAAACTAACAAAGCATGAACTCAATATTAAAAATCTGCATTTCTATATACTAGCTAAAATAATTAGGAAATGAAATTTTAAATAAAATATCTGTTATAAAACCCACAAAATCCAATATTTAGGAGTAAACCTAACAAAATATGAAGAACATGAAGAACAAGAACAAAATATGAAGAACAAGAACATGAGGAAGAAAACTAGAAAACATAATTGAGGCATATTAAATGGAGTGCTCCTAAAGGAAGGCTATAACAGTTTAATGGACTGGAAAATTCATCAATTGAAAAAATGTCAGATCTTCCTATACTGATCCACAGATTCATGGAATTTCATGAAAAATACAAGATTTTGTCAAAAGTGAAAAGTTCTTTCTAAATTTATATGGCAATTCATAAGACCAAGAATAGTCAGGAGTAAGAATAACAGGAGATCTTGTCCTGTAAGATAGCTACATATATCTACAGTAAGTAAAGGAGAAACTAAATACACAAACAATCCTGGGGATGCAATGTACAGTGCAGTAACTATAGTTAATAATACTGTATTGTACATTTAAAAGTTGCTAAGAGGTTAGATTTTAAAACTCTCATGACAAGAAAAATAATTGTAACTTTGTGTGGTGATAGATACTAACTAAATTATCCTGGTAATCATTTTGCAGTATAAATATATATCAAATTATTATGTTGTACACTTAAGATTAATGCAGTATTATATGTCAGTTATATGTCAATTAAAAAAAAGCACAAACACTGAGTTTTAACAACAGTAACACTGCAGAGCAATAGAGAAAGTGTAGCACCTTTTTAAATAACTGGTGCTAAGGTTCATTGGCTAACCATATGGGAAAGAAAGTAAAATTTGAATTCTATTTTATGTCATACATACAAAAATTAATACTTAGTTGAATTATTCATTTAACTATGATTGGCAATAAATAAAATGACTAGAATATAGAGGTTCTCTTTATTAACTTATGATCAGACTTCTTAAATAAAGATATTAGATGCACTAAGCATTATGCCTTGCTGCATTTCTTTTTCTTGAGGACGGTTCTGGTCACCATCTCCTGTACAATGTTACAAAACTCCGTACATAGTTCTTCAGGCACGCTGTCTATCAGATCTAGTCTCTCGAATCTGTTTGTCACTTCCACTGTATAATCATAAGGAATTTGATTTAGGTCATATCTGAATGGCCTAGAGATTTCCCCTACGTTCTTCAAATTAAGTCTGAATTTTGCAATAAGGAGTTCATGATCTGATCCGTAGTCAGGTTCCAGTCTTGTTTTACCTGACTGTATAGAGCTTCTTCATCTTTGACTGCAAAGAATATAATCAATCGGATTTTGGTATTAACCATCTGGCAATGTCCATGTGTAGAATCATCTCTTGTGTTGTTGGAAGAGAGTGTTTCCTATGACCAGAGTGTTCTCTGGTAAACTCTATTACCAAACTCTATAACCAAGTGTTCTTGGTAAACTCTATTAGTCTTTGCCTTGCTTTTGTACTCCAAGGCCAAACTTGCCTGTACTCCAGGTATCTCTTGAATTCCTACTTTAACATTCCAGCCCTCTCTAATGAAAAGAACATCTGGTTTTGGTGTTAGTTTTAGAAGGTGTTGTAGGTCTTCATAGAACCACTGAATTTCACCTTCTTTAATGTTAGTTGTTGGGACATAGACTAGGATTGCTGACATATTGAATGGTTTGCCTTGGAAATGAACCAAGGTCATGCTGTTGTTTTTGAGATTGCACCCAAGTGCAATCTTTTGTTGTCTATTAGGGCCACTCCATTTCTTGCAAGGAATTTATCTCTTCTATGGGAACTTCTAGATGTACAAGCTGGATTTAGAAATAGCAGAGGAACCAAATATCATATTGTCAACATCCATCGGATCATAGGAAAAGTAATGGGATTCCAGAAATACATCTACTTCTGCTTCATTGACTATGCTAAAGTCTTTGACTGTGTGGATAAAAAAACAAACTGTTGAGAATTCTTAAAGAGATGGGAATAGCAGATCCCTTACCTATCTCCTGAGAAACCTGTATGCAGGTCAAGAAGCAATAGCTAGAACTGGACATGGAACAACAAACTGGTTCCAAATTGGGAAAGGAGTACATCAAGGCTGTATATTGTCACCCTGCTTATTTAACTTCTCTGCAGAGCACATCATGATAAATGTTGGGCTGCATGAAGCACAAGCTGGAATCAAGATTCAAGGGAGAAAAATCAATAACCTCAGATATGCAGGTGATACCACCCTTATGCCTGAAAGGGAAGAGAAACTAAAGAGACTCTTGAAGAGAGTGAAAGAGGAAAGCAGAAAATCTGGCTTAAAACTCAACATTCAAAAACTGAATATCATGGCATCTGGTCCCTTCACTTCATGGCAAATAGATGGGGAAACAATGGAAACAGTGACAGACTTTATTTTCTTGGACTCCAAAATCACTGCAGATGGTGACTGCAGTCATTAAATGAAAAGACGCTTGCTATTTGGAAGAAAAGCTATGACAAACCTAGACAACATATTAAAAAGCAGAGACTTCCCTTTGCCAACGAAGATTTGTATGCTCAAAGGTATGTTTTTTCCAATAGTTTTTTCCAGAGTTGGACCATAAAGAAGGCTGAACATCGAAGAATTGATGTATTTGAACTGTGGTGTTGGAGAAGACTCTTGAGAGTCCCTTGGACTGCAGGGAGATCAAACCAGTCAATCCTAAAGGAAATCAACCCTGAATATTCACTAGAAAGACTGATGCTGAAGCTGAAGCTCCAATACTTTGGCCAACTGATGCAAAGAGCCAACTAATTGGGAAAGACTCTGATTCTGGGAAAGATTGAGGGCAGGAGAAGAGGGGGTGACAGGATGAAATGGTTGGATGGCATCTTCTACTCAATGGACATGAATTTAAGCAAATTCCAGGAGATAGTGAAGGACAGGGAAGCCTGGCATTCTTCAGTCCTTGGGGTTGTAAAGAGTTGAACCCAACTGAGCAACTAACAACAGCAACAATTATAAAGGGAAATATGTAAAATTGAGATTTCTGTTCATCAAGACACCATTAATAGATAAGTCTTGGACTAAGTCAGTAAATTTGTAGCATATGTCATTTGTTTTCAACTTTTTTAAAGTGTTTGAATGAATGAGGGAAAAGATAATAATAGAAAAAAAATTACCAGAGGACCTTAGCAAGCAATCCAAAAAGAGGATAGCCAAACAGCCAATAAACAAACAAACAAACAAAAAAGGCTTTCATTCTAGTTAGTAATGAAGGAATGCAAGTTAAACCTAAAATGAAATATCACTGTACATTTACCAAAATGGCTAATATTAGAAGTACTGACTAAAAAATTTGCATGTTTGGAGAAACTTTATTGCAATATATCATACAGTTATTATATTAATGTCAGATGACCTTATAATCCAACTTTCAGGTATATACCAAACAGAAATGCACCCAAAGAAATTTACAAGTGTGTCCAGGTAGCAATTTTAAAGGCATAAATGAAAAACAACTGAACTATGCATTAACAGTAGAATGGATTCATATATTTTGGTATATAGATATAGTGGACTACTGCAGCTATGCAACAAGAGACAAATATTACATTATAAGGTTAAAGTGCATGGAAAAATATATGCATTTTATTCAAATATTATTAAGTTCAAAAATAATTTGAACTATGGTGTTTATGCTTAGGTGGTTAGACTAATGAGAAAAGCCTAAAAGTATTTATCTTTTGTGCAAGGTAGGAGAGTCACCAAAAGGTAGGATTTTGGGAGGAGTGAGTAATAATGTCCTATTTCTAGACCTGGGTGTTGGTTACATGAGTCTTTGGGATAAATCAAGGTGTACATTTTATCTGTACAGTATACAGTATACATTAAAATAGTTAATCAATGGGGTGTGAGAGAGTACATTCTGGAAGAAGTTAATACAGTTAGGAGACTTTTGGAATCATCTATGCCAAAAGTTATAAACACTCAGGTAAGAATGGTTTTAGTAGACAAATAAAAAGGAGGACAGGTTAAAAAACCGATTCAAGGAGGATTAATATAAAGATAAGACATGATTATATAATATAAATACCACACACTTTAAGAGAAATATGGGATTAAATTATTTTTTCTACCACATAAAATTAGTATCAGTTTCTTCACCTTTCCACTGGGAAAATTAATATATGTGGCATGCGATCATGCTAAGTCACTTCAGTCATGTCTAATTCTTTGCAACCCTATGAACCATAGCCTGCCAGATTCCTCTATCCATGGGGTTCTCCAAATTACATTTATAAACAGAGATTTAAAAAACTACTTATAAATGGTTAGACACAGGATTTGACAGAATTTAGGAACTTGATGAATGCCCTTTTTTCTCCCCTTGATCTATTTCTTGCAATAAAACAATCTTATTGATGTGAAATTAACAAATAACACCAAGGCTCTTCTGTGTTTTAGAAACAAGTTTAAAAGTGGAAAATTACATGAAACAGAATATGGTATTTTAGATTTTTGGAAATGTATTTTGAAACGCACCCTTCATTTTAGTTCAAGTTATTGTTTTCAAAAAAATCTTAATAACATATTGAATGAAAGACTTGAATTCCATTATTTTAAAAGGGTAAAATTAAAAGCAGGCTTTGTGCAAGTATAATTGCAGAACTTTTAAAATACTTTATTCTAAGATGTTTCTTATAGGTATCATTCAGCAACCTTGTCTTTGGCCTGGCATTTATATTTCCTATTGTCTCTAACTTCCTCAAGAAGTGACTTGCTGTATTGAGAATCAAAAGTACAGATATATCATGGATCAGGTAGAAGCTTTCTTATCCCTACTTCTGGGACATCAGGGTAGAAATTGTTTAAAGAGAAACAGAATTTATAATACTTCCTCTCTCATTTAGAACAGGATCTTTTGCTTGATTTCTTGAGACATCAAAAAGCCACTAGGAACTATTTGGGGAGCCAAAGGAAAATAATAATGTGGAATTAAGTAGTTTGGTTGGGCTGTTTACTTCATTTTAAAGAAAAGGAACAAAGGGGGACTCTTTAAACAAGTTCATTTGCCAATGTAAATAGCCCCTGTAAAAAAAGCAGAGAGTTTCTGTACAGATTAAACAGGACATTTATGTTATTATCTGAATTCTATAATAGAATTCAAATTATCAGTTTCAAATTTCATACTCCCACATGAAAGTTTTCCCAGGTGGCACAGTGGTAAAGAATTCTCCTGCCAATACAGGAGATGCAAGAGACACAGGTTTCATCCCTAGGTCAGGAAGATCCCTTGGAGGAGGAAATGACAACTCACTTGAGTATGCTTGCCAGAGAAATTCCATGGACAGAGGAGCCTGGTGGACTACAGTCCATGGGGTCAAAAAGAGTCAGGCGTAACTGAGCAACTGAGCACAGTACAGTATGCCCCCATAAGCAGTGAGTTACTCCCAAACAGAAAATAGAAATCCACACCCAGTCTGCCAAACATTTGATAAAACAAAAATGTCAATACAAAAGTATCATATGGCTGGCCAATTTATTGATTTTTGATAAGCTGTGAAATCTATTGAATGCCATCTCTTCATCTATGAGTATTTGAAATAGGAATCTATCCATACTTAAATCATAAAACAGAATTCTATTATGATAGCTAATTTTTTCACAGAGCAGCACATAGTAATTGTTAATTAAGAATTAAATTACTTAATATCTAATGAGTGAAGTTTCTCAGTCGTGTCTGATTCTTTGTGATCACATAGACTGTAGCCTACTAAGCTCTTCTGTCCATGGAATTTTCCAGGCAAGAGTACTGGAGTGGGTTGCTATTTCCTTCTCCAAGTATCTAATAAAATACACATTTAATAGAACAGGATATGGGTGAAGGTAAGCCACTCTCTTCTGTGTATTAAAATATAAATGTAAGTTAAATTAAATAGAACTTACATATTTTATTAGAACAATAATTTAAAAAATTCTTAATAGTTGAGAAATCTGTATTAATAACAGCTCTTTTTATTCTTTAGAGATGAGTTGCATGAGTCTACAGGCATTCCATCCTGAATGAGCCCAATCTCATCTGATTTCAGAAGATAAGCAAGGTCTGGCAAGGTTAGTACTTGAATGGAAGATGGGTTGCATGGGTGGAAAAATGATATTTGTAGATTATTATTTCATTTTTTGAAAGTGAAATAATAAATGGACCCTCATGATAAATAGAATGACTGCACAACTCTCCAGTCTAAGAACATAAGCCTTCATTTGATGACCCTGAGCCTGTGATCTACAGAGTGGCTGGCACTATAACAAATTTGTGCTAACAAGGTCAGCTTTGACATTACTATCCTTTCAAATAATGGACACTTTATTAATAAAGATTGATAGAATATTGAGTTGTTTTTCCTAGAAAAGTTCATTTCACGTGGTCTGTTCATCATTTATAGGAAGTGATACCAAAACTCTATAATATAATAATAGGACATTTTCCCAAGGCACTACTGGTTATAAAAAAAAAAAAAAAATGTCGAGATGTCTCAAAGCTATCCACAGGTAAATATAATGTTATAGCTCCCTTGACATTTCATGTATGAAATATTTCTTAACCAAATAGTTCCTCATATCTACCATTTCTTCACATCTTTACCCTTTAGTCTCAATTTTTTTTCCCTGTATTGTCAGCTTCTTTCCTCACTTGATGCTTCTGCGTCAAAAACACCAAACCACAAAGCCAAGTTACTACCTCCCAGGGACTCGCAAATATAAACCAAAGGACTTATTCCTAAATTGAGTACAAGGTTATATATTTGAAAAATACTGAAAAAACAGGAAAATAGGAACCAGAAGTTTAGGAACATAAAGTGATTGACTTACCTGCAAAATTAAGCTGCAAGTAGCTATGATACTATCCTAGAAAAGTGAAAACTGCCGCATTCTTATTTTGTTGAATCTTACTTAATCTTCTTTAATTTTTTTACTTAATCAACTATGATGAAGCCACAATTTTTGACAATTACAGGAAATATTTCCATTTTTCTACTTTTATCTTATGTAGTCATCCCAACTATTGGCTAAAGAAACTACAGCAGAATAATCAGAATGATACAACATAAATATTTTTTTCATGTTCTGTCACAGTTAACTATTTGATTATTAATTAATAAAACAACATTTACATAAATGCAATTTTCTTTAGATGTCTTTCCTTTTTAAACTTTTTTCATTTTCTTGTAGAATGGAAGATACTAGAATATCTCCTGTTCAGTAGTAAACAGCTTTGTTTCATTAAATTTGTTAGATTTTTCACATCAAGAAATAATTTGAGAGATATTTTTTAATCTGTTTATTAAGTTTTGGTCCTCCCATCTATACTATATGGATCAATAGCTTGGACTAACTTTTTGGGTTTTTTGTAGAAGCTATCAGATTGCACCATTGTATTGACAAATCACTTATTACAATATTTTTGAAAACCATTATGGTTGGTTATAGTACAATATTATGAATAATTGTATTACTTGCATGCTTCCTATATTTAGACTCCCAGATAAATGACCATAAGCTATGTTGTTAATTTTTATAAGCCCATGACAATACCGGATATAATCACTTATTATTGGATTATTGCAATATGCTCCAAATTGTTCCTCTATCTTCATTTTAACATTGGTTCAATTGAAAATTCAACCCTGAAATAATTTTCCAAGTAAATTACTAGAAATTAACATAGTAGAATAAAAATCCTATCTTCATCAGCTTCACATTACTGGCAAACTTAAGTTTAAATGCTCAGCTTGACAGGTAACTTCCTACACTATCACACACATCACCCTGACATCCATACTACCAATTACCACAGTGTGAAATCTGACACTACAATGCCTCAACTTATGCATCACCTCCAAAGAAGGAAGAATAAATTAGAAGGAGAGTCCAATTTATTAAAAAACATTTATATTACAGTGAAATATATTTAAGGCAGTCTCCTTGACCCAGAGTCATGCAACAATAAAGTATATTTGGTTAACAGTAAGTAATTCATGGCCCCCCCCAAAAAAAACAAACTGTTAAGAAACTTCTTGTCATTTTAAAGAACTTAGATTTTATCCAACATGCAATGAGAAATCATTGAAGAATTTTAAGCAGAACAATAACTCAATTAGATTTGTAGCTTAGAAAACTATTCTTGACAGCATGTGGATGATTGATTGAATAGGGAGAGAGACTAGGGAAGTTAGTTTAGAAAACCAAATGAAAGATGATAGTGGCCCAAAATAAGGAAATGGCCTTGGAAAGGAATTCTTTGACAAAAGGGTCTATTTTTTGTTTCCTTTCTCATGTCCTCTCACCTAGCATAGTGCCTGTCACATATCCAACCTCAACCTTAAACTGACTCTCTGGAAAAGAAAAATGACTAGTATCAAAATGTGACAAAATATAAATTACTGTCACATTTTCTAGTTTATTAATTTATTTAACACAATGTTATTATATATCTCAAAGGGCATTTTTATAATTAATTTGTTAGCAGAGTCTTCACAGACCATCTCCTCACCACAATACTCTTCATTCTGGTTCCTTTGCTTTTATAGAATAAATAGCTAAAAGAGGAAAAGTTAGCCTTTCACTTCTCTAATGTTCTCTATTCTTATTTCAACCCCAGATAACAAGTTAAAACATTCCCATCAAGGGATTCCCTGATGGCTCAGAGGTAAAAAATCTACCTACCAGTGCAGAAGACAGGCTCCATCCCTGGTCCAGGAGGATCCCACATGCCATGGCCAACTAAGTCCATGCACCACAATTACTGAAGCCCATGCACCCTAGAGCCTGTGCTCTGAAATGAGAAGCCACTGCAATGAGAAGCCAGTGCACCACAACTAGAAAGTGGTTCCCTCTTGTTGCAAGTAAAAAAAAAAAAAAAAAGCCTGTGCAGCAATGAAGACCCAGCACAGCCAATCAATCAAAAAAATTTGTCCCTGTCTAATAATTCCAGACATGCTTAACTTACTTACCTAATATCATATATTTTGTTGGGAACAGTTCTCTATTTAATTCCCTTTGCTTACTCACCCACACTGTCAGTTTCTTCAGGGAAAAGCATATATCTCAATTATCAGCATTCTAAGAAATATAAAAGGCATAGCATATGTGCTTTAAAAAATGTTGATTAATTAGTTCTAAAAATTTAACTCATTGACACTTTCTTTTATTAAGATGCAGTTAGAGTTGGGGAGTCATGCTTTCATATCATTGTAATATGCAGGTGTCCTAGATTCATTTGTAATATTGAAATTTTGCAGGTTTTACTGAATATCCCTAGGATGTCATATTATACTATTGTGCACAAACAAAGGGCTGTGACTGTGACTGGAATAAGAAGAATATAGTAGGATAAGACATTCAGCTCTGAAGAGGCTTTTTTTCTGTAAAATCCTAGCAGTTATAAATGTTATCAAGATTGTAACCATAAGGCATCAAATACAAACATTATATCAGTCACATTTCACTGATAGAATTAATCAGCATTGATTTGTTCTCTTTCAGTTCAGTTGCTCAGTTGCACCCAACTCTTTGCAACCCCATGGGCTGCACAACGCCAGGCTTCCCTGTCCATCACCAACTCCCGGAGCTTACTCAAACTCATGTCCATTGAGTGGGTGATGCCATCCAACCATCTCATCCTCTGTCATCCCCTTCTCCTCCTGCCCTCAATCTTTCAAGGCATCAGTGTCTTTTCAAATGAATCAGTTCTTCACATCAGGTGGCCAAAGTTTTGGAGATTCAGCCTCAGCATCAGTCCTTCCAATGAACACCCAGGACTGATCTCCTTTAGGATGGACTGGTTGGATCTCCCTGCTGTCCAAGGGACTCTCAAGAGTCTTATCCAGAACCACAATTCAAAAGCACCAATTCTTCGGTGCTCAGCTTTCTTTATAGTACAACTCTCACATCCATACATGACTACTGGAAAAATCAAAGCTTTGACTAGACAGACCTTTGTTGGCAAAGTAAACTCAGCTTTTTAATATTCTGTCCAGGTTGGTCATAACTTTTCTTCCAAGGAGCAAGCATCTTTTAATTTCATGGCTGCAATCACCATCTGTTGTGATTTTGGAGCCTCCAAAAATAAGTCTGTCACTGTTTCCATTGTTTCCCCATCTATTTCCCATGAGGTGATGGGACCAGATGCCATGATCTTAGTTTTCTGAATGTTGAATTTTAGGCCAACTTTTCCACTCTCCTCTTTCACTTTCATCAAGAGGCTCTTTAGTTCTTTTTCACTTTCTGCCATAAGGGTGGTGTCATCTGCATATCTGAGGTTATTGATATTTATCCTGGCAATCTTGATTCCAGCTTGTGCTTCATTCAGTCCAGCATTTCTCATGATATACTCTGCATATAAGTTAAATAAGCAGGGTGACAATATACAACCTTGACATATTCCTTTCCCGATTTGGAACCAATCTGTTATTCTCTTTACATCATACAAAATCATTTTTAATAATATTCATCCCAAGTTTTTATTCTTTAGATTCCAAGTTATTTGCTAGAAAGTGTTTATTACTTTAATAACACACATAAAGTGAATTCAGTAATCCTTATTTGGCCTCATGAATGCTTGCACAAATCAGCCATGGCATAGGCCTCAAAATCCTTGATAAAAGCAATCTTCAGTATAGGGTGGGATTTTAAAAGGACAGGCTCACAATGGAATTTGTTTGCCTGGCTTCTCTACCTAACATCTCATCATAGGAAGAGAGGCAGTCATAACAAAATACAAGAATAAACATTTATTGAGCATCAGTCATAAATTGGACGACTAAATTTAAAAGATAAATAGTTGGTCTACCTCTTGGTGTGACAGTCTGAAAGGATCAGTACTGGGCTCTCTCAAACACAAAAGTCCAGTCCAGACTACTTGTGTATTTTGGTTCACTTAAGTATATCTAGTGGAGAAGGCGATGGCACCCCACTCCAGTACTCTGGCCTGGAAAATCCCAAGGACCGAGGAGCCTGGTGGGGTGCAGTCCATGGGGTCGCAAAGAATTGGACACAACTGAGTGACTTCACTTTCACTTTTCACTTTCACACATTGGAGAAGGCAATGGCATCCCATTCCAGTAGTCTTGCCCAGAGAACCCCAGGGACGGGGGAGCCTGGTGGGCTGCCGTCTATGGGGTTGCACAGAGTCAGACACGACTGAAGCGACTTAGCAACAACAGAAGCAGCAGCAAGTATATCTAGTATATCTAGGGTAAAGAATCTGCCTGCCAATACAGGAAATGCAGGAGATGTGCATTCGATCCCTGGGTTGGGAAGATCCCTTGGAGGAGGAAATGGCAACCCACTACAGTATTCTTGGTTGGAAAATCCCATGGAGAGAGGAGCCTTGCGGGCTATGTATATGGGGTGGCAAAGAGTCAGACACAACTGAACAGCTAAGCACGAGGTATATCTAGTTCCCTACTAGATATCTTTAGCTATTCAATTAAATAATTTAATTGGCTCTTGGAATTTATGTGTCCAATTCTGAGTTAACTAATTTTGTCCCTCTATCCAATTTGGCAAAGCAATAGCAATGTAGCTATAACAAACAGTTAGAGGAACAAACTTCAAATGAAAAATAACATACAAGAAGTCTACAGGAACATCTGGACCCACTGGAATGTTAATAATAATAGTGATAATAATATTGAAAATCACCACTTCATACTGACTCAATACTAAACAATATACTAAGTCCTTGTAATACTTATTTACTTTTCATAGTAATATAGAGGGATAGGTACTGTAATTGTCATTTGGGTCAGTAAAAAAAAAAAAATTGAGAGACTTAAGTTTCATGAGGAAAAGCCAGAGTTTGAATTCTGATTTTCTCATATTTACAATTACAAAACATCTATTCTGATATTGAATTTCAGTGCAACATTTGAATTTTTTTAATGAAAATATTGCCATAGAAAATACACAGTGTCTCACCAACTTTCATTTCAATGCATCCATTTGTAATTACCATAATGGTAATTTCTAACACTGAGCAAGAGAAAAGCTGGAATCTAAGCTTCACCACAAAATACATCAACAAAATGAACCCATTAGTACAAAATACCTAGCTATCATTACGTCAATTTGTATACTCAAATATATTGTAAAGGTGTCATAGAAAGTTCTTTATTTCACACTTTAATGTCATGATATTTAGGAATGGGCATTTTCTTGGAAGAAAGTTGCCCAATAGTACCCCATTAAACTATGAGTTACTCTTAAGAGAACTTCAATTAAAAAGATTTCAGACACTGGGTCTCTTTCAAAATGCTTTCTGTTTTTTTTGCAAAAGATTATTGTTTTGACAAAGGATTGGATAATCTTTATGTTTGAAAGAATATTCAACCCTAAAACTAAAAGTCTTCACTAACATCATTGAAAACTGAAATGCACCCCTCAAAATTGATACAAACTAACTACTTAGCAGTTTAGTCCACTATCTTTGATAGACTTACAACTAAATTGGGAAAATGGAATACCTAAAAGTGGAGGAGATCATAATACTGAGGCTGAAATGGAGACTCGGAGACACTACACAGCCAAAGTAGCTACTAAAGAAAGAAGTCAAGCAAGTCCTTCAAATGACATAAAACTTTGGGGAAAAATGCTGCAGTACTTCATTTTGGAAGATGACAACTTGTTCTACATTTACTGTTGCTATATTCTATAATAATACAAAGAGAAATCTCACCCACCCACATGATGGATGGCAGCCCACTGTCTTCATGCACAAATCTTCTCACCTCACTTTCAGGAGCTCTCCTTTCCTGAAGGTCTTCTGTTCCTTAGCTTGCAGATACTAGACATGTCCAAGAAGCAACACATGTTACCTCGGCATATACACATTGAGCTAAGCCTCCCAAGGAACCAATTTAACTCAAGCATGATGAACCAATTCTTACAAAATGTCTATTGAAATTTCAGCCTCTTTGTAATAACCAGAAAGTAAAGAAACCAGGCTATGAGCACAGATAATGGCTTGTAGAAAAATAATATTGCAAGAGATATCTTCAAGAGATTAAGAAGAGGTGGCAATAATACACAGAAAGAAACAAAAAATGTCTTAATGACTGGTATAACCGCAGTGGTGTGGTCATTGACATAGAGCCAGACATCCTAGAGTGTGAAGTCAAGCGGGCCTTAGGAAGCATTACTACAAACAAACCTCCTAGTGGAAGTGATGGAATTCCAGATGAGCTATTTAAAATTCTAAAAGATGATGCTGTTAAAGTGCTGCGCTCAATATGTCAGCAAATTTGGAAAACTCATCAGTGGCCACAGGACTGAAAAAGGTCAGTTTTCATTCCAATCCCAAAGAAGGGTAAGGCCAAAGAATGTTCATACTACTGTACAATTGCACTTATTTCACATGCTAGTTAAGGTAATGTTCAAAATCTTTGAAGCTACACTTCAGCAATACCTGAACGAAGAACTTACAGATGTACCAGCTGGGTCTTCTAGATCCAGGCAGAGGAACCAGAGATCAATTTGCCAACGTTTGTTGTATCATAGAGAAAGCAAGGGAATTCCAGAAAAAAAAAATCTACTTCTGCTTCACTGACTATGCTAAAGCTTTTGATGGTGTGCATCATAACAAACTGTGGAAAATTCTTAAAGAGATGGGAATGCCAGACCACCTTACCTGTCTCCTGAGAATCCTGTATGTGAGTCAAGATGCAAGAGTGAGAACCAGATATGAAACACTAAACTGATTCAAAATTGGGAAAGGAGTACATCAAGGCTATATATTGTCACTCTGTTTCTTAACTTATATGCAGAGTACATCACACAAAATGCCAGGCTAGATGAACCACAAACTGGAATCAAGATTGCTAGGAGAAATATCAACAACTTCAGACATGTAGATGATACCACTCTAATGGCAGAAAGTGAAGAGGAACTAAGGAACATCTTAATGAGGGTAAAAGAGGAAAGTGAAAAAAAATGGCTTAAACTCAACATTCAGTAAACTATGATTATGGCAACTGGTCCCAACACTTCATGGGAAATAGAAGGGGAAAAGTGAAAGTGGTGATAGATTTTATTTTCTTAGGCTCCAAAATCACTCTGGATGGTGACTGCAGCCATGAAATTAAAAGACACTTGCTCCTTAGAAGGAAAGCTATGATAAATCTAGATAATGTATTAAACAAAGAAACATTCCTTTACTGACAAGGGTCTGTTTAGTCAAAGCTGTGATTTTTCCAATAGTCCTGTATAGATATGAGAGTTAGACCATAAAGAAGGCTGAGCACTGAAGAATTGATACTTCTGATTCCTGGTGCTAGAGAAGACTCCTGCGAGTTCCTTGGACTGCAAGGAGATCAAGCTAGTCACTCCCAAAGGAAATCAACCCTGCATATTCATTAGAACCTGATGTTGATAGTGAAACTCCAATCCTTTGGCCACCTGATGAGAAAAGCCAACTCAATGGAAAAGACCATGATGCTGGGAAAGACTGAGCGCGGGAGGAGAAGGAGGCAGCAGAGGATGAGATGGTTTGATGGCATCACTGACTCAGCAGACATGGATTTGAGCAAACTCCAGGAGACAGTCAAGGACCAGGAAGCTTGGTGTGCTGCAGTCCATGGGGTTGCAAAGAGCCACACACAACTTAGCTACTGAACAACAACAGCCAGGAGTGTCCCAGGTTTGGGAATTTAAGATTTTTTAAGCAAGAGGAATTTCTGTTCTATAAAAACAAACAAACCAGACTTGAAACCCATGAGTGTCAACGTGAACGTGAATGACAAAGATAAAGTCTTTGTTCTTTTCATGCAGTGACCGATCTGGAAGAGGATATTTATGTGGGGGTGTTGGTGGAGGAGGGTGATGTCGTGAAGGAGTTAGCTGACCTGCCCCCTTCACCTCATGATAAGCACACATCACATTTTCACCTGTATTATTCTACCCTTAGGTCTTGGCTTGTACTATTCTTCTCTCTCTGCCAAAATTGTGAAAGTGAAAGTGTTAGTTTCTTAGTCGTGTCCAACTCTTACCAACCCCAAGGATTGTAGCCCACCAGGTAGCCCACAGCCCACCTCCAGGCAAGAATACTAGAGTGAGAAGCCATTCCCTTCTCCAGGGGATCTTCCTGACCCAAGGATTGAACCCAAGTCTCCTGTCGTTGCAGGCAGATTCTTTACTATTGAAGCCACCAGGGAAGTTCCCTCTCTCTGCTGAAGTCTCCTCCATATGCTTAGTCTGTGCAGAACTTCAGGGTCTCTTCCTTTCACAGTTACCATTCTGTGCTTATGTGCTCAGTTGTGACTGAGTCTGGCATCCGGTCAGACTGCTGGGACACCATGGCCAATAGTCCACCAGGTTCCTCTGTCCATGGGGTTCTCTGGGCAAGAGTACTGGAGTGAGTTGCCATTTCCTCCCCAGGTGATCTTCCTGACCCAGAGACTGAAACTGTGTCTCCTGTGTCTCCCACATTGACAGGCAGATTCTTTACTACTGAGCCATCTGGGAATCCTCTAATAACTATTAACCATGGGAATAAATTATTAATCCCATAATAATTTATTCTAAACAGCCTTATTCTCTGCTAGTTTCTGGGGCATAACTTAAGCATTTAGATAATGAATGATCTATGGACATCTGGAACATCCTGACATCTAAGGAATGTCATATGAAGAGAGTGAAATGTATTTAAACACTCACATGTGCCTGCATGCACGGACTCATGCACACACACACACACATTTCCATTTGGAATTTGAACTAAAATTTTTGAACAAGTTTTGCTGTTTTTGTGAACATATTGTCCAAGGACATATGAATGAAGATCACTCAAATCATTCTTCCCTCTGTGGTGATAAAATATTTTCATTCATACCTAGATCAATATTACTAAAATGAAAATCCAAGTTCTTGTTTGAGGAGCCAAAGAATGAACTTCACAAACATGCAAACACTCACAGTAGCAAGTAAATAGGATTTATTTTAAAGAGAAAAAAAGTACAATGCTCTCAGCATAGACACTAAGAGGTGGTCAAGTGCCCAAAAGGCAGGATTTATAGTAGTTTATATCCATACTAGTGTTTGATCTGTACGTTTTTGGTTGGCTCTTGTCCTTAACATATGTCATTTCTAACCAATCAGTTTAAAGGTTACAGAGTTTAACTTGACATGTTTATGGCTTCTTTTGATCCCCAGTTTCTAAGTCTCCCCAGACATTGAGTCACTATCCAATAACCCTATATTATGACCCCTGGCCATTTCACAATGGATGAGATAAGGGCCAAAAGTTGATGGTCTACCTGTTGTTTTTCTTTTAAATAAGAGGGCCATGAGTTAATGGTTTTCCTGTCCTGATCTGGGTGTTTTATGATCTACCAGACCAACGATGCATTCCTCTGAAAGTCAGGAAACTGGAACAAAGGATATAGCTTTAATGGAATGAAATGTTTATTGAAAGAAAAAAAAAAAGACCAAAGTCTCAGAGTTCTACTCTGACTGCCTAGAAATTTCTACTTCATTACCGTCACTCCAAATCTTTGTTGTGACGAGACAAAACCGAGGAGTACACACTCGCCTGACAATTACCATGGAATATTAGGAATTCAACCATTTTAAAAAAAACAAATAACTCATTTCCTGCTTACACTAATTATTGATCTCTGTCATATCTCACCTCATAAAGGCATGTGTGTTTATCTGCTCCATGGTGACTGAAATGGAAAACAGAGCACTTTTTCTTTCATGTCACCAGTATCTACATCTAAATAGATAATTCTTTAAATATTATAATTTAAAATAGAATACAGATTTTAAATTAATTTGAAAACAATTACTTCTATAAAGTAAAATGTGAAAATCTTTTATCCCTTACCTCCTAATTCATTCTCCAACAAACTGTATGTGTGTATACGTAATGTTATATTGAATGAACTAGACATTATAGCCAGAAAAAGTAAAATTTTCTGCTTTTCCTCAACTCAATGAAAGCAGCTCTTTTTCCTCTCTCCTGCTTACCCATTTGTGTCCCACTTTAACCTTGAAGAATCTCTTTAGAGTAAAGAGATCATTTGGTAATTTAAACTAATTCTTGACTTATGCTTTCCTGAAGGCACACCATGTGTTGCCTAACCTGTTGATTATTTTTCTTGACAAAAAAGAAGTAAGAATGAAGAATTAAGTAGTTAAAGAATAACTAACTCTCTAGTACCCAAAACCCCATTACCAATCTTGCAGGCATACCTGCAGGCAAGATAACATTTAAAGAAAAGTCAGTCAGTCTGCGCATAATGGAGAATGTTGCAGAACCCAACTTCCTATCTTGATGGTTCACTGAGATTTTCCACTCCCTCTCCTTTTATTTGCTTTTGTTATCTACAAATTGGCACTTGTCTGTCAACTATAGATTGGCACTTGCCTGACAACTGTGAAATGTCACTTGCCAAGAGAATTTGCCAGGGACTAAACACCAACAAATTAGCCATCTGTCTCTGTGGAGATTGAACCCTGTGCCGCTGCAGCTGCTGAACTTTAACACCCACTGAGGGAAATTCAAGGTGGGCAGTGAGGCACACAGGGGCTTCCCTGGTGGTTCAGATGGTAAAGGGTTTGCCCTCAGTGCAGGAGACCTGAGTGCAATCCCTGGGTCAGGAAGATCTCCTGGAGAAGGGAATGGCAACCCACTCCAGTAGTCTTGCCTGGAAAATTCCATGGACAGGGGAGCCTGGTGAGATGGAGTCCATGGGGTCACAAAGAGTCAGACATCGCTGAACAACTAACACACACACAAGTGAGGCACTCTATGCTCCAGGGAACAGGTCTTTAGATAGATATTTTCAGGAACTGATTTTGTGATCCCAATATTTACATCTCTTCATATCTAGAAAAGCATTAAATCCCTTCATGGGGACATCAGCTCCATGTGACTAACAGAAAACCTTTTGTAAAGTAAGTGCTTGATTGCATTAAACTCCCCCTTCATCAAAATCTTATATGTTGACCTCTCCCCACTACCTTTTTGGAGCAGTCTCTCAGAACTATCAGAGGCATTGTCTTCTGGGCTGCCATCCTCATTTTGCCCCAGAGAAAACTTAACTAGAAATGCTCACATTGTGCATCTTTTTAGTCAACACCTTAAAAACTGCCACGGCTGAGCAGAATCTTGGAGCTACTTTCAGGACACCTTCTATGCAGATTACTGGCTTTCCTGATTAAAGCATCTTTCCTTTCTACTGATACTTTTCTCTCAGTTAGCATCTTTTGAGTGGCAGGTGGCCAAATCTGAGTTCAGTAAAATCAAGACTGAAACAGACTAGAAGACCTGAAGTAGGGAAATGAGTGTGATCTCCCTCCACCTCCTTGTCATTGTTGTTGTTGTTTTTTTCTTTTCGTTCCTTTCAGTTTGGGCTATAAGAAAAGTATCATAGAATAGGTAGCTTATGAACAATAGAAATTGATTTCTCACAGTCCAAGAGGCTAGAAATCCAAGATCAAAGTGTCAGCATTGTCAGTTGAGGAATTTCTTCTGGGTTGTAGATGACTTGTAGTATCCTCCCAAAGGAGGAACAAGAGACCTTTCTTGGGATACTCTTATAAGGGCATTAATCTCATTTAGGACTTTAGTGCCTTTAAAGGTCCAACCTCCAAATACCACCACTTTGGGGACTAACTTTTAACATAGGAATTTGTGGTGGGAACACAAACATTCAGACTGAAACTCAGCAGGATTCTGCGGGGGCCCTTCCAGGTACAAATGCTTTCCATGCACTCTGTTTTTTGTTTGTAGGAACTGGGCTTCATTCAGCCTCCTTAATCTTCTCTGCATTCCAAAGAACAGATTCAAACAATTGCTAACCAGAGAAGGGAAGGAATGCAGAAACAAAAGAGGATCAGTCAAGAAACAATAATGAAGCAATAAAGCAGGGTCCTGGTTCCTCCTCAAGGAATACCTTTGAACTCTTCTGAAGAACAAAACTCCTCACTCAGGTGGAGGATGGTAACTTCAGGCTGAACACAAAATTCTTGGAACACCGCCCTAAACCTCACCATCAACCAATTAGAAGACAGTCTGCACACAGTAGATGATAACAAAGACTCTGAACCCTTGCCAAATGATTCTCCATTTAAAACTGAACAGAATTTTCGGAGTTGGTTTTTGGACAAGAGTTCGCTTTCTCTCCAGGTTGCCAGCATCCTGAATTAAAAAGTCAACAGGGCTGCATATCTTCTGGAGGTTCTAATGTTAGAATCCATTTCCTTGCCTTTTCTAACCTCTAGAGGCTACTCGCATTTCTTGTCTTGTGGCCCCCCTCAATTTTTAAAGCACGTCACTCCAACCTCTCTTTCTGCTGTCACATCTCCTCTCACTCTGACGCTCTCAGCTCTCTTTTAGAAGGACCCTTGTGATTTCTCCAGGATAATCTCTCCATTCAAGATCCTTAAACTACTTGTAAAGTTCATTTTGTCATGAAAGCTTCCAGAGTTTAGCACATAGTCATCTTTTGGGAAAGGGAGCATTTTTCTGCCAATCACAGTAGCCTCCTTGGGAAACTTTCATAGGTTTTTTGGTCAAGAATCACACTCCCAAGGCAGTAGATTGTTCCAAAAAGCCCCCTCACTTGTATTATTTTATGTAAAGGGGAAGCCATTGCTCATTCTCTAGCATGGGAGAGTGCATAGCACTCCCATTTTGGCCAAAAAATTTATTTATAGACATTGTCTTGCTAAATACCTCTTGAATTTTTTCAACCCTCTATGCTTGTATTGGGTATGGGACAAAGGCCACAAACCCTGTTATGCTGTCTCTCTCTCATTTTTAAATTTTTATTGGAGTGTAGTTGATTTACAATGTTGTGTTAGTTTCAGGTATATAGCAAAGTGAATCAGTTATACATACACACAAGTCCACTCAATGGAGGAGATATAAGAGATGCAAGTTCAGTCCCTGGGTCGGGAAGATCCCTTGGCAGTAAACATGGCAATCCACTCTGGGATTCTTGCCTGGAAAATTCCATGGACAGAGAAGCCTGGCAGACTATAGTCCAGGGGTCTGTAGTTGCAGACTCGGACATGGCTGAAGCAACTTAGCATGGATACAAGCCATTATAAAGTATTGAGTAATATGCTATCTCTTTAACCCATTTCTAACATCTTGCTTTAGGATGTTTGGGACCTTATCAGTCGTCCTCAGCCAAAATCCTCAGACATTGGCTATGTCCTCAGCATAGCCAAAACTCCTGAAGAATAGAAAATATAAATTAAATTTATTGTGTATAAATAAAAAATGAATTCATCTTTAATTATCTGAGTAATATATTAACAAGTTTTACTTTTAAGACCTGGGACTAAAGTCTCTCCTCTCTGCCAGGGACCTCCAGATGATGATGATGATTATAAAATACATCCCAACTCTTTTTAGCTGCAGAAATGTATCACTTTGTTCAGTGTGAGTTTTACTTAATAAATAACTCATCATACCACACTGTGATCTACCTCATTCTTTTAAACCATAATGCATTATTCTTATACAGCATACTTTGTTAAACAAATCCACCAAAAGCCAATTCTTTGAAAACTTTTTACCAACTGATTGATTTGTCAAATACAAAATTTGCAATATTTACTTTTTACCTTTTATCATCTTTTAAAGATTTCTGCAAAATTCAAGTTAACACATTTAAAATCCAAAAATTTTCTGTTTTTCAGAAGCTGAGTAATATTCTGAAAATGTGTCCTTCAAACTTATTTTCTCTGCCCTTTACTCACCAGATCACTGGTATCATCACTCTGGGCTGTTTTGTTTGCTGACTTTTTTTGGTCCTTGGCAGCATCCTCTCTCACTGTGTTCTAACTCCTTCTGCTGCAGTTGCAAGTTGATGAAGCACAATTGGACATTTCTTAAAATGCTGCCAAGAAAAAACAAATTGTTAACTATCCAATTGTTTGAAAAGTCTCATATAGTACATATTGCTGAAAACTTTAGAATCAAAAAAATTAAATATGGCAAATTGAATATTCTGTACATTGATTTTTGGCAATTTGGCCAGGCAGTAAGGAAACTTTTCACAATGGCCTTGAATGAATTAACTTCCACCATTGTTCTTTTCCCATTGTTGGAAATGTAGTCTGTTTTTCATTTTCCTTTAGTTAAAAAAAAAAAACTTTGACTGTGATTTTTCTCTTCACATACTTTGCCATTTGAATACTCTGCCTTTTCTAAAAATTAATCTATAGGAAAATTTGCACATTCTGGTCTAATTCCTTTGTTTACTATGTGCTGTATATGCTCAGTCACTTCAGTCATGTCCAAGTCTTTGTAAATGGACTGTAGCCCACTATGCTCCTCTGTCCATAGAATTCTTCAGGCAAGAACACTGGAGTGGATTTCCATGCATTCCTGCAGGGATCTCCCAGGCCAGAGATTGAACCCAGGTTTTCTGTGTCTCCTGCATTGCAGGCAGATTCTTTACCCACTGAGCCACAAGTTTTATTTGTAACATGTTGGGATTCCCATGTGGCTCTATTTTTCCTTAAATTTGTTTATGATGTCATTTATCTTACAGAAATTTACTTTCAAATGTCAATTTTAAAATACATTATTTCCAATCTCTTGCTTATTTTGGAACATAAGATGGCCATCTCCATCTTAAAATCATAAATATTTTCTTTTAAAATTTGCCAATATTTAAGCTGCTGGCTTAAAACTGAACATTCACAAAACTAAGATCATGGCATCTGGTCCCATCACTTCATGGCAAATAGATGGGGAAACAATGGAAACAGTGACAGACTATTTTCTTAGGCTCAGAAATCACTGCAGATGGTGACTGTAGTCATGAAATTAAAAGACACTTGCTCCTTGGAAGAAAAGCTATGACAGACTTAAATAGCATATTAAAAAACAGAGACATTCCTTTGCCCACAAAGGCCCATCTATTCAAAGCTATGGTTTTCCCAGTAGTCATGTATGGATGTGAGAGTTGGACCATAAAAAAAGTTGAGTGCCAAAGAATTGGTGCTTTTGAACTGTGGTGTTGGAGAAGACTTGAGACTCTCTTTGGCTGCAAGGAGAACATACCAGTCAATCCTAAAGGAAATCAGCCCTGAATGTTCATTGGAAGGACTCATGCTGAAGCTGAAGCTCCAATACTTTGGCCACCTGATGCAAAGAACTGACTCATTTGAAAAGGCCCTGATGCTGGGAAAGATTGAAGGCATGAGGATCAGGGGATGATGGAGGATGAAATGGTTGAATGGCATCACCAACTCAATGGACATGAGTTTGAGCAAGCTCTGGGAATTGGTAACGGACAGGGAAGCCTGGTGTGCTGCAGTCCATGGGGTCACAAAGAGTCAGACACGACTGAATGACTGAACTGAACTGAAATTATTATTTTTGATATATTATTTTTAAACTGTATTGCTTTCAATAATTTTTCCTTGCTATTTGCTTACAAGTCACTTTTAGATGGTTGGGAGAAATAATAACAGTTCACAGTGCAACTTCTTCTAGTATACAATATAAAATTTAAGTTTAGCTATTGTTCTTAAAATCCCTGGGAATTTCTTACTGAAGATTTCCTCTCCCAGGTTCATAGATTCATAGGCTTTTGCCATCTTGCTGAGTCTATCCCCTTTTTCCTGGCCTCATATTCTCTCATTTCCCTTTATACATTTACATTCTTATCCCTGCCTCTGTAGGTATGCTCCTTAAAATAATAAATTCTTCATTTCAAACAGTTGTTATCTTCCTGTCATTTTATACAAACCTAATCATGCTCTAAAAGCTACATTTCCACAACCAAATCTCTTCCCAAGCAGTTTTATTAATAAAATATTATGTCTATTCTCTGAGAAATATTGCCATATGTGTTAAATTAGTGATGGAAATGTGTGTGTGTGTGTGTGTGTGTGTGTGTGTGTGTGTGTGTGTATGCATGCAATTTTCAGAACTCCTTCAGATAACAAAGCTGTGTGCAATCTACCCTAAGACCCAAGGGGAACTAATTGGCACAATTAACTCTGACACCGGTCTGAGTCACACCAGGAACCAGGGCCTTTAGTGATATCATAGCATTCTATCACTCCAAATTTTGGACCAAAATTATCTATACATTAGCCTTTAACTTGTATTTTCTGAAAAAAAAAAAAATAATAATCTTACCCCTAGTTCCTACAACAAAATTATTAAGGAGGACTTAATGGGCCGAACCACAGATCTGAACTCATTCTTGAACTTATTGCTATGTCCAACATGGAATGCATACTCCAATTATCTAAGACTTGAGTAATGTGTCCAATGCCAATTTACAGGGAGAGAGCAAGGTCATTACAACACAGACTGGATAAAATGAATTTCCTGTGGGGAATCAGAGGCCTATTAACCAAAATAGAAAAACGGTGTTAGACTGGCCCAGTCAACAGATGTGCACTACAATAGAAGTGTTAGAGACATAAAACAAGGTATAATATCAACGGTCATTCCAGGGTATAAAAATTAATTGGAAGAATTAAAATAAATCACACATAAAACCATTAAAGGTAAATAAGACAGATATTATCTATCCATTAAATAGATAGTTAAGAGGTACTTTTTAAGAGTTATTTTTCACCAGAAACTGTTTTAACTTTTATGATTAAGGCACCAAGCAAGACATAAAAGAATTCTGCTTTCAGAAAGTCTACAGTGTTTTAGAGTATGTAAACACTGCTTTGATTGCAAATAATATAAATTCAGTTAGAACTAGCTCAAGATTAAAAAAGAGAGAGAGAGAACTTTGTCAACAAAGTGGGATTCTCCACAGGCTGTAGGACAAGGATGTAGCAACTTTAGAATGCAACAAAAGCCTAGATTAGTATTATGAAATGGAAAATTCTCCATTTTTTTCAATCCTGCTTTCTTTGTATCTATTGCATTTGCAGTTTTCTATTGCAAACTGACTGATGTTTCCAGGATCTCATAGCAGAAAAAATGTATACATAAACAGTTCCCCAGCTTGTATGTGATAGTCTAGGTATCTACATTCTCTGTAAGTTCCAAAATTCCCAGAGAGGAGACTCTGCAGTCTGTTTGAATGAGATGCTTACCACTGGACAAACTCTATGGCCAAAGAAAGGGGCATAAATCTGCAGTGACTGCTGCAAACATGCAGATGAAAATGCAAGGAAGTTACCAGACAAGAGTCATGGGACACTATTCAATGGGTGTCCACTACACAGGGAAGATAGACAACAATTTCAAACTGTGTTGTATTTTGTGATAAGAAAAACATAGAGTCTTCCCTGGTGGCTCAGATGGTAAAGAATCTGCCTGCAATGCATGATATCTAAGAGACATGTGTTCAATCCCTGGGTCAGGAAGATCCCCTGGAGTAGGAAACGGCCACCCACTCCAGTGTTCCTTCTGGAGAATTAATTCCATGGACAGGGGAGCCTGGTGGACTATAGTCCATGGGGTTGCAAAGAGTCAGACATGACTGAATGACTAACACTTTCACTTTTCAGAAGTAGATGGGCTTCCCACTGTGGTTCAGTGGTAAAGAATCCACCTGCCAATGCAGAAGAGGCAAGAGACACAGAGATACAGGTTCGGTTCCTCAGTTGGGAAGATCCCCCAGAGTAGGAAGTGGTAACTCACTCCAGTACTCTTGCCTGGAAAGTTCCTTGGACAGAGGAGGCTGGAGGGCTGCAGTCCATGGGGTCACAACTAGTCAGATATGACTGAGCAACTGAGCATCTGAGGTATACCGTATAAAGCAGAAAAAAAGAGAACACTATTTTTTTATTTAGGGAAAAGTTAAAACTTTTCAGTTGAGGTATTATTTCCACTAAGTTTTCAAGAAATAAGCAGCTTTTCCAGATGACTCAAATTGGATCAGCTTGGAGTCTCATCATGAAATCTCTAATTACATTCAAATGAAACTGTAAAATTTATACTGATAGAACTCTAGAATAATTATTTTCTAGTATAATACTCATCAAATTTTAATATGTGTATCATCATCTGGGAAAGTCTTGCTAAAATTCAGACTCCACTGTCAAATGCCTGGGGGTGATAGGATTCAGCATTTCTGCAAGTTACTAGATGATGCTGAAAATGCCAGTGCACAGAGTACACTTCTAGCTACAATGTCTAGTATATTTTAAAGAAAGACTTACATTTTGGAGATTACTATGCTACTTAATGCTTTGAATCATGAAGAATATTTTACCATGTTATAGTGTCAGATGAATTAATCTATGATAACAGAAGGATATGTAATCATTTTTTAAAAGTTAAAAGTCAAGTATCTTAAGGACTGGATATTAGATAATCACAATCAATGCAATGGCATACAAAACAAATTATCTTTGACATTTGGGGAACCCACTGCAAAGAAAGCAATTTTTTCATATCATGTTATTTTTACAGCTGATTTATGGCCATTTGGTTCTTTGCAATTATCTTCAGTGTTTTCTGATGAAAAAAATATACTATCCTCTGGAGTTCACAGAAACATCTTCTGCAGTTTCCCTTAATTTCTTAGTTGAACTACTGAGCATATTACACTAATTTGGTAAGACAAACTTAAATATACATTACTATGAAATATTACCATGATACACCATGAAAACTGTCAATGGTCAATGTTTGACAAATTGGAGAATACTATCATAGTGTCTTCTTGTATACTATGAAGTCCCCTGTGTAAAACTAGGACTAGTAGTAATAACATTGTTTTAAACTGATACATCATAATTATATTAATACATAATGTAGTTTCCTGGAAATAGACTCCAAGTTGAAGATCTATATACAAGTTATTTTATTGAAGAATGATTCCAGAAAAAATATACCCACAAGGAATTAAGGGAAGGATATGTGAGTAGGAAAAGAAGTTGAACTGTGCTACAGTTAAAAAATAGGCCTCAACAGAGCCCATGGTAATGTAATTTTGAAGCCAGCCCAAAGAAATCCTCTATCATGAATTGAAGCAAGGGGGCAGACTCGTTTTTTTTCTTTTTTTTTTTTTTTTGCCATTTGACCCACCCATGAACCGAATTCAGCATTTTTCCTCTTGTGTCACCCTGTCATAGAGGGAATATAAGCCCATAGATGTGAGCTCGGATAAATTACCACCATAACTATGGTGGATGACATGGGTGTCAGCTTCCTTATATCTAATTTTTTGGGTGTAGAATTTTCTCAACTCAGTGAAGATATATTAAAAATGTTAAATTCTATAATAATGAATGTTTCAATTTACAAGTCACATAGCATGGAATCCAAAAATAACTTGATTAACAATTAATGACAAATCATTTTCTTTAATGATTAAGGATATATTATTACATATTACCTTAAATTTAAAGGAAAAAATGAATTCAGTGAAGAGGTATTCCCCTAATTTCTTTTAAAATAATGAGAATTCATATTTTAAAGTAAATGTAACCAACAGCAAGTTTTTAAAACATAACTTTCAGTAGTGTGAATTTTCCAGAAGTTCTTTTCATTGGTTTGACTTGAGGACAAATTGAAGCATTTGAATAGCACCATCTGGTCATCTATTAGACAATGATATACAATAGAGCAGTTTCAAAATGAAAAAGAACTGAAGCAATGTTAAAAAATAAAGACAAAGTGGTTTCAATTACAAAGATTTCTGAACTGACAGAGGACTGATTTAGTCACTACACAATTGGGATCATCATATTCTAGTACACAACCATAATAAAACTAAATATCATGTTTTCAGTAGCAAAGTGAAAGGTATACTACATAGTAATTCCAAGTGCCTGAAAATAATGCAGCAGAGTCTAACAGTCTACCAGGAGTCATTTTACAGTATTAAAATTGCTTCTAAAATATACATATAGATAGATAGATAGACAGATAGATAGATAGCCACAGCTAAATTGATAATCTAATTGTCATTTATTAAAATAATATAAGTTTATGTGCATGGGTGGGGATTTAGCAGAGGTGATAGCAAAAAAGGATTTTAATGACAGCCATCTAAAATCTCTTTATGGTCATATGCATGAATTAACAGTGAAAGCAAAAGGGGCAATGTAACTTGGCTGAAAGAAAAAAGAAATGCCATCTAAGACATAATAAAATTACATGGAGCAGGTCTACTTATTGAAGCATAAATGGATCAGTCATTGCTCCTCCCAATGGAATGGAAATATCTATAATAAAGTAACTGAAATGTTCTCAAGAAGAATATGCTTTAAAATGTTCCTATAGAAAGCACCAAACATACACAAATGTAGGAATAATAGTATAGTAAAGCTATACTATTTATAGTACAGTTATATCCATTATCTAGTGTCAATATTTATGAACTCCTGAACCATTTGGTTTTACTTCCTTAGCCTTCCTATTCTCATTATCTGATTTAAAGTGATATCATAATACTCCAAATTAATATCTGAAGGACAGTCAATGAACATTATACTTTTCACATAATTTCTTTTTCTGCCCTAATACTTAACAATTGTATGATGTCCCTTGTTAGAATGTATAGCTACTACATACAATACTTATTTTCTTATAACCATCATTGAATCAGAGATCTTCAGGTAAATATTAATATATTCAATATCCACACTAGTCCTTATGTTGGCTTTTCAATCATTTAGATTGTCTGAATTCGTAATCTAATAGATGCCTCAGGAACAATACTTGCTAAATTATTTCATGGTCATAGAAGATCATCTATGGCCTTTATATTTGAAGGTTAGTTGGGTTGAATTTATAATCTCTGACATATTTTATTTTCCTCAATTTCTTACTATATTCTATTTTGTCTAACAAATAAAAAGTATTGCTTTAAAAGGGGTTGATGATAATCTGATTTTTAACTTTGTAATTAGTCTTCTTGTCTAGATGGCCAAATGATTTTCCTCCTCCCCCCGACCCCAAGTCCAATATCTTGGCCTTCTCTGCTGGTCCAGTAGTTAAGAATCTCCTGCTGATCGAGGGGACGCTGGTTTGACCCCTGGCCTGGGCAGATCACACACACATATTGCAGGGCCACTAAGTCCTGTGCCACAACTACCGCGCTTGCTCTCTAGAGCCTGTGAGCCTTAAGAAGAACAGACCTATCCAACTGCGCTGCCCTCCCCTGGCTCTGCAACTAGAGAAAATTCTCTGTGCAGCAAGGAAGACCCAGTGTAGCTAACAAATAAATATATAAATAAAAAGAGTATATATCTTATGTTGGAAACTCTGACTTGATTTTCCCAGATATATAGATATGTTTACCATTTCATATGAAGCTTAAGCTCTCTTTTAAAATCAAAGATATTCTTGAATTATAGTTTTTAAAACTTGCTCTGTTCCATTCCTTTAGTTTTCTTCCACAGGTATGTATTGTTCATGCAGAGTATCTTCTTTCCTTAAATTTTACATATTTAAATATTTTCCACATATTTTCAATCAAATCCTTTCTTTTTGAATTTTAAAATGCTTGTTCTTTCTTCAATTTTCTCAAGATTTTATTTATATTGATTCTATATTCTTGTGTCTCACAGTTATTTTCTAATTTTTGAAATGATTTTATGTTCATCTTGTCACCTTTCTTTTAAATGTTTGTTTTTCTAATAATCTAGCTTATAACTTAAAAATTTCTAATTTATACTTCTTTTCATAGACTTACTCTTTTCTTAATATCTTCACTACATCTTTGAGATTTTCGTCTATACTTTTCCTGCTAAGATGTTACTTTTTTCTTTTTCTGTTAAAATAATTTGTATATTTGTATGAAATTTGACCAGGATATCTTCCCATTTCATTTTTTTATGTAACTTTTTCTATGTTTTTAGGAGAGAGAGGCACATCAGAATAATTTTATAGTTTTAACGCTCTGTGATTCCATAATCTTCAATGAAGCAATAAAAATATGTCTTGTTACTTTCTGAGCTCTGTCTCTTCACTTTCCTTCTCTCATCTTTATATATTCTCTTTCATTGCTGCTGTTATCCCTTTTATTCTGAATGTTTCTTACTCTACTCTCAACACTTTTTCATAATATGGAACTTTCTACTAGAACAGAGCTTTGGTGTGTTCAAGAGTTAGAAGTCTTAAATACTTCCAGAAGTTTTAGACTTTTTGATAATCCTCTTGAACCAATCTGAAAACTGGAGTCTACAAACCACTTACCAGTTTCCCTGCCATTCTCACTATAATCTGTTCTCATGTCACCAAATTCCTGATGACAATTTTGGGATTCTTTTGTTCTCAAGATCTCCACTTGGATGCATATATGTACCAGATGTTGATGCTTTACTCCTATTTGCTCAAACTTTCAGTCACTCAGTTTTGTTGTACACACGTTCCCTAGGATTTTGGATTTATAATCCTAACTGTTGTATGTGTTTTATGTGGAAATTCAAGGAGATTAAAACATTACGCTGTCACCATTATCTCCATCAAATCAAGCAGAAATAGCAGAATCAATGTAATTAAAATCTAAAAATAATGTAATTTCCCAAAATATATAGTGCAAGGGGCTTCCCTGGTGGCTCAGACCATAAAAGAATTCGCTTGCAAGGTGTGTTCTATCCCTGGGTTAGAAAGATTCCCTAGAGTAGGGCATGGCAACTCACTACAGTATCTTGCCTGGAGAATCCCTATGGACAGAGGGGCCTGGCATGCTACAGTCATGGGGTTGCAAAGAGTCAGATACAGCTGAGTGACTAAGCACGTAAGCATATACAGTGCAAGGGTTGGCAGAGGAAGGGATTAGATGGAAATTAGTGGCAATAGGACATTTATATCTTTTCAAATGATGTCTTTGGTCCTGTGAAATTTCAGTGCATTATTTTGCATGTGCATGCACATCCAAACACACACAGCATTGCTCGATAAATGAGCAATAGTAGAAAAAAAATGTTTTAAAACCAAAGTAAATAGGCAAGTAAGTAAATAAATAAAATAATTAGGCTACTAACTGGCTACACTATTTAAACAAAAAATAAATAACTGTTGGAAATGAAAGACTAAAAGATAATATAGTATATGAAGTGAAAGTGAAAGTCACTCAGTTGTGTCCAAGTCTTTGCAACCCCATGGACTATACAGCTCATGGAATTCTCCAGGCCAGAATACTGGAATGGGCAGCCTTTCCCTTCCTCAGGGGATCTTCCCAACCCAGGGATCAAACCCAGGTCTCCTGAATGGCAGGCAGATTCTTTACCAGCTAACCCACAGGGAAGCCCAAAAATACTCCAGTATTTTAATTGTCCTTTATTTCTATCCTTTAAAAGTCTTTGTACTCAACCAGTAATCTGGTGAGTAAATGAGTTTCCTGTTTTCTGTGAGTCACTTTAACAAATTAATCAAACTCAAGGAGGAGATCCAGAGAAGGCAATGGCACCCCATTCCAGTGTTCTTGCCTGGAGAATCCCAGGGATGGGGGAGCCTGGTGGGCTTACATCTCTGGGGTCGCACAGAGTCAGACACAACTGAAGCAACTTAGCTGCAGCAAGGAGGAGATCATGGGAACCTCTAATTTATACTAGTCAGTTAGAAGAATAGGAAGCAACCTGTGTTTGCAATTTTCCTCTGAAGTGGAGAGCAGTCTCATGGGACTGAGCCATTTACCTAGGGGATTTGATGCTATCACTGGGTAGAAAGTGTCAGAATTGAGTTTTACTGTAGGACACTCAGCTAGTGTCCACAGCATTGGTTGGTGGTATGGGGACACCACCTTCCTCCAAACACTGGAATTGAGTCAAGAATTCAAATAATGAGTAGACATTATTTTACTATGATTTTGAAATGCATGAGTTGTATGCTTCTTTGTTGTCGTTTAGTTGCTCAGCATGTGTGACTCTTTTGGGACCCCATGGACTGTGGCCGACCAGGCTCCTCTGTCCATAGAATTTTACAGACAAGGATAGTGGAGTGGGTTGCATTTCCTCCTCCAGGGAATCTTCCTGATCCAGGGATTGAACCCACATCTCCTGTATTGCAAGTGGATTCTTTACCACTGAGTCATTCAGGAAGACCATAAATCTTTTACAGGGTGCTAATCCAATTCAAAAGGAAAAAAAAAACTACCTTGGCCAGCATACAAGAATTAAGGAGACCCTCTTTCCTCTCTCCTTTCTTCTCTCTCTCTCATATACACCATATTTCTCATTATTAGCATAGCATTGGATTTTATACATAGTCTATGGCTCATAACTTCACACAAAATCACAGAGGCATAAATATTAAGACTTTATTACCTATTATAACCCATATTTTATCCAGATTTCCTTCATTTTTAACCTAATCTTCATTTTCTATTTTCTAATCCAGGACTCATCCAGTGTGTTAGTCACTCCGTTGTGTCTGATTCTTTGCGACCCCGTGGACTGTAGCCTGCCAGGCTCCTCAGTCCATGGAATTTTCCAGGCAAGAATACTGGAATGGGTAGCCACTTCCTTCTCCAGGGGAACTTCCCAACCCAGAGATAGAACCTGGTTCTCCTACATTGCAGCAGATTCTTTACTGTCTGAACCACCAGGTTTGGAATAGAAAATAGTAATCTTTCTTTTTTCTATTTTCTATTCCTGGATCTCATCCAGAATACTACATAAATAGTAGTCTTATCTCTTTAGGTCCCTCTTGATGTGGCAGTTTCTCAGATTTTCCTTGTTTTTGATGACTTTTAGAGTTTCGAGGGATATCAGTCAGATAGTTTTATAGAATGTGCCTCAGTTGGGATTTGTCTGATGTTTAATTGAGCATAGTAAAGGAATGGAATTTTGGGTAGAAGACCACAGAGATCAAATCTATAGACACTATACTCTCATCACATCATATCAAAGTTATATATTAGCATTATGACTCGTCATTGTTGACATTGATTGATCTCTTGGTTGAGACAGTCTTTGTCAAGCTTCTTCACTGTAAAGTTGTGCTTTTTCCCCTTTCCATACAGTAATCTTTAGAAAGAAGTCATTTTGTTCAGCACAACTTGAGGAGTAGGGAATTTTGCTTCAGACTTCTTAAGGGCAGAATAGCTACATAGATTATTTGTAATTCTTCTGCATGGAGGATATTTCTGTTCTCATCACTTAGTTATTTTTTCAATCATTTATGTCAGATGGACTCATGGATCTTTATTTTACACTTTAGGCTCTTACCCACTACTACCTTCTTTTTTGTTGCTCAAATTATTTCCACTTTGGATATTTCAACTTTCAGTTTGCTCTTGAATCCCTTTGAAACATTCTATTTGTGTGTGTGTATGTGTGTGTGTGTGTGTGTGTGTGTGTGTGGTGTGGAGATGGAGAGAAATGAGAATTACCTTACTTTTTGGCACTACATTACAAAACACTGGAAGCTCATCATGCATATTCTTGGCCCACTTCTTAGAATTAGCCATTTTTCAAGGGTCCCTTGTTCTTTATATTAGAGAATGATATTAAAACTGATATCTGAGTGCTGAAGAGGAACTAAAGATGAGGGTGAAAGAGGAGAGTGAAAAGCTGGCTTAAAATTCATCATTCAAAAAACTAAGATCATGGCATCTGGTCCTCTCACTTCAAGGGAAATAAAAGGCAAAAATGTGGGAACAGTGACAAGTTTTATTTTCTTAGTCTCCAAAACACTGTGTATGGTGCCTGGAGCCATGAAATAAAAGATGTTTGCTCCTTGGCAGGAAAGGTATAGCACACCTAGACAGCATATTAAAAAGCAGAGACATCACTTTGCCAACAAAGCTCTGTATAGTCAAAGCTATGATTTTTCCAGCAGTCATGTATGGATGTGAGAGTTGGACCATAAAGAAGACTGAGCACTGAAGAACTGATGCTTTTGAATTGTGGTGTTGGAGAAGACTCTTGAGAGTCCCTTGGACTGCAAGCAGATCAAACCAGTCAATCCTAAAGGGAATCAACCCTGAATACTCATTGGAAGGACTGATGTTGAAGCTGAAGCTCCAGTACTTTGGCCATCTGATGTAAAGAAAATTACTTACTGGAAAAGACCTTGATGCTGAGAAAGATTGAAGGCAGGAAGAGAAGGGGATGGCAGAGGATGAGATGGTTAGATAGCATCACTGACTCAATGGACATGGATTTGAGCAAACTCCAGGAGATAGTGGACAAAGTAGCCCGGAGTGCTGCAATTCATTGGGTCACAAAGCACTGGACACGACTTAGCTACTGAACAGCAACAACAACACATCTAATTGTTGTAACTAGTATATCATTGCTTTAGTTTCTCCTAGTTGATAGAGCAAGGAAATATGTGTGTGTGTGTTTATATATGTATATACACATATATCTATGAATATTTCCCAATTTAGCCATCTGTATCTATATTAATCTAAATAGTAGTTCATGCTGATCTCTTCAACATTAATCTATTACCATATGGATTATGGATACATCTAACTTCCTCTTTCTTATCTGTAACCTCCTACTCCATCAATGAGAAAACTGGCTCTCACCATCCATTATCTATTTGTTTGATTCAATATATACATAGCAGTTCCAAATTATTAAATGTACTATTGTGGTATACAACTTTATTAACTAGTGTCTTTATATAGTCTTCCTTTTACATTCTACAGTCCATAAGGTCACAAAGAGTCAGACACGACTGAAGTGACTTAGCACACACACACATAGTTATAAAAGATCATGTGGATTGTACAGAACCTGAGCTATTCCAGAAATGATACATTTAAGAGTTAGGGTATGATGAGATCTAATTTACAATCCCCTTTATGCTTAAGTGATATTCTTAAATTCACTCAATAAATTATGAAATATTAAGTACATAATTTTCCCCTCCTTTAGCAATATTGTACCTTACAATTAAACATGATATAAAAATTTTCATTAACGATTCAGGATATCCAAAAGTGTCTTATCAAACCACACTCCAAAGAAATATTAACAAAATGTTCTAATTCATTTCATAATTTCATACAATAACAATGCCATATATTTCTGTTCCTTTGAAAGTTAATATCTCAATGTAACTTTTTCGTTGTCTGTTACTTTCAACTGTCAAATATTGGTGACGTAAATGTAAGTTGGAATGAGTTGACGCATTGATTGGCAAATAGTAGGAGCAGAACACAAGAAAAAACAGACTACATGAATGAAGGAAAATTGTTAAATGGCACAACTTTTTCTGGCCCTCAAACCCTCACATATTCACAATTATTTTGCAAAAACAGCTGCATAAAGTTAGTTTTCCTAACAAATTAATATTCTGAAAGCCAAAAACACTTTCTCAAAGTTAATATGTACTTTAATATTAATCTCTCCAACTTGGGAGAAAAGAAAATTCTAGAAACTCAGTGTCAGAAATGACCTTAGAAATCAAGTTGTTTTTCAAATATTACAAGTAATATCTCTTTTTTTCCCATTTATTTTTATTAGTTGGAGGCTAATTACTTTACAATATTGTGTGGTTTTTGCCATACATTGACCTGAATCAGCCATGGATTTACATGTATTCCCCATCCCGATCCCCCACTTCCACCTCCCTCTCCGCCCGATCCCTCTGGGTCTTCCCAGTGCACCAGCCCCGAGCACTTGTCTCATGCATCCAACCTGGGCTGGTGATCTGTTTCACCCTTGATAATATACATGTTTCGATGCTGTTCTCTCGAAACATCCCACCCTCGCCTTCTTCCACAGAGTCCAAGAGTCTGTTCTGTACATCTGTGTCTCTTTTTCTGTTTTGCATATAGGGTGCCATTAAAAAGAATTCATTTGAATCAGTTTTAATGAGATGGATGAAACTGGAGCCCATTATACAGAGTGAAGTAAGCCAGAAAGATAAAGACCAATACAGTATACTAACGCATATATATGGAATTTAGAAAGATGGTAACGATAACTCTTGTTTTGTTTGTTTTTTTTTAACAAGTGAAAAAGTTCTGGGATCCTCAACAGATCAGAAGAAAGCAGACCTCTGTTGTAATTTGACAGGAATGGTGGGAAATTAAAAAATCTCACTTCATTCAGCACTTATAGCAGGTGTCTGGATAATTCTGAATTGCATATTTTGACTTCTTTATAGTTTTGAGACTGCATATTTAAGTACTTCATGGTTCAGATGAGAGGTTGAAGTTAAATGATTTTCTTTAAGTTAGAAGCAGTTAATTGTAACAGAGTTAGTGTTATAATAAGTAACTTGAGCACAATTATGATGCTATTTGAGTTATACAAGATAGCCTAGACTTCCCTAGAAAATCTATTAAACAATTTTTACTTTTATTTTTCCATTTTGATTTCATAATTATGCTTCACTTTGATTGATGACTCATGTTAATTAAGGTATTATAAGTTAAATTATCATTTAAATGAACTTGTAGAGCTCACAGATTTAAAAAGATCTTAAATCTTTGTGAATTAATCTTAGTGAATATTTCAAAGTTTTCCATTTACTTCTCTATTTAAAGAACTCTAATTTATTTTATATAAGCAAAGACCATATAGGTAAATTTACAAAAGCACCAGTAGAAAAACATAGGTAATGTATGAGTGTGGAGAATTTAACTAAGCTGCTCTATGACATTGCTACCATAGTATTTCTGTTGCCTCACCGTCCATTTTATTTGGCTAAAAAGCCTGTGATGACATTAAATTGACATTACTCACTCACACGGTGCATACCCTAGTAGCAGTTTGTAGAGTCACAAGCAGATAATACCACCTAATGAAAGCAAAGAGGAACTAAAGAGTCTCCTGATGAAAGTGAAAAAGAGAATGAAAAAGCTGGCTTAAAACTCAGCATTCAAAAAACTAAGATCATGGTATTCAGTCCCATCACTTTATGGCAAATAGATGGGGAAAAATGGAAACAGTGACACACTTTATTTTCTTGGACTCCAAAATCACTGGGGATGGTTACTGCAGCCAAGAAACTAAAAGACGCTTGCTGCTTGGAAGAAAAGCTATGACAAACGTAGTGTATTAAAAAGCAGAGATATCACTTTGCTGACAAAGATCCATAGTCAAAGCTATGTTTTTTCCAGTAGTCGTGTGAGAGTTGGACCATAAAGGAAACTGAGTGCTGAAGAATTGATGCTTTCAAACTGTGGTTTTGGAGAAGACCCTTGAGCGTCCTTGAGAGTCCTTTGGACTGCAAGGGGATCAAACCAGTCAATGGTAAAGGAAGTCAACCTTGAATATTCCTTAGAAGGACTGATGCAAAGAAACAACTCATTGGAAAAGATTCTAAATCTGAGAAAGACTGAGGGCAGAAGGAGAAAGGGGGCAACAGAGGATGAGGTGGTTAGATGGCATCATCGACTCAATGGACACGAGTTTGAGCAAACTCCAGGAGATGGTGAAGGTCAGGGAAGCCTGATGCTGCAGGCCATGGTATTGCAGAGTTGGACACAATTTAGCAACTGAACAACAACAAGATTCACGAACAAATATAAGTTCCTTATATGACCACTCCAACAGTGTCTGTGACCAACAGTCTCTCCTTTCTCCCATAACCTTTCCCTTATACTCCCCCTAGTTAAAACCCCTAAGGGGTTTATCAAAACTTTAGAGAAGACCTCTATGGTGTTTACCAAAACCCCCTTTGTTAGTTTGAATTGACCAATCCAACTTTAGCTGGAAACCCTGAAGCACTCTATTCACCAACCCTAAAATAAAGCATGTACAGAGGCCCTGTTTCTCTTTGTCTCTCTCTCTCTCTCTTTCTGTCCACATTCTTTCTTGATATCCCCATGTGATCTTTCAAGGCATGCTTGATACTTCCTCAAAGACTTCCAAGTAATAAGTTTTATTTCACTTTCTCTTGTGCCCTGTTGCTGAATCAGGAATCATCAAGTATCTTGTGCTTCACTTAACATGTTAATTTGATAAATTCATAACAAGGAGAGAAAATGGGGAAAATTTAAGAGAAAAAGAAATGTGGAACAGATATTATCAGTAACAACCAAAAGCTAATGTGAAAATAATAGTTTAGAATGATGAGAGCTATCTCTTTGTAGTTTCTCTTTTCTGTTCCATCCTGTGACTGAATGTCCTGTGCTCTTATGGTAAAAAAAGTAACCTCTATAAACCATATTTAACAGAAACCCAATAAGGATATATTAACATTCAATAAATTTCATGAAAATAAAAGCTTCTCATGAAACAATGTACACATATAACATTAACTTACCAATATTCTTTTTCTATTTATCAAATTTTCATTTTCACACAAAATCAGTAATATGTCCCTCAATATAAGCAGCCCAAAAGATAAACTGAGATAGATTTGGAAACTGAGGAGGTGATTTCTTCAAAATAAAATATCAAAAATTATCATAATTATAGTACTACTGAAGGTAACTAATATTTATTCAACATCATCTATGGGAAGACACTGTGCTCGGTAATTTATATGTATCTGTCTTATCTCATTATTATAAATATTCTAGGAGGCATATATTTATACTAAAATTTTACAAATAGTCATTAAACTTTTTAATCTTTAAAAATACAATATTTAGAGTTGAGAGAGACCTGAGTCAAAATTCTAGCTCTGTCACATACTAAGTGTGGGACAAAAGACAAGTTATTAAATCTCTTTGAGCTTACAATTTCTACTGTAATAATTAGGATAATCCCTATTTATTTTGCAAGATAATTGTGAGAACAAGAGATTAGGTATGAAAGAAACTGGTCACTAGAAGGCACTAAACATGTTGGAATTAATATTATACTGCTTTACTACTTGTATGTATAGCTATTGCTTACTACTCTAACTGTTGCTAACTGTTGTTATATTACTTTATACTCTTCCCATTTCTATCATCAACTACTTTGATTTTTAATATTTAAGTTTTGTTTCTGCCAGATGACTAAAATGGCAAAAAATTCAGCAATCATAATTGTAAGAGTTGACCATGGCTACTTGTTCAGAGATAACATTTCAGAAGTGACCTTATTTCAAATGAGTACAATCTCTTGAGGAATTAGTTAGTAGAATTTGTAAGACATTCTACACTGCATAGATTAACAGCCTCTGGCCATTTCTAAAAATGTAGGAGACACTGAAACAAATTACTGTATATTTATTTTCCTGAAATTGACATTGTCTGTAACTATCTGATAATCAGTGGCTAATTCAAAAGATAATCATTTTCTTTAATTGGCTCATTTTTAATAATCTTGGTAGAACCTTCAGTAAAAGGTCACTCACTATTGCTCCAAGGAAAGGTTTCTAAGAGTCTAACAATTCTCTCCCCAGAGTAAGATTATTTTCCCCATTAACCTTTTAAATACAATTACATGAGTTTATTAACAGGAAAAAAATTTATTTGTTAAACTCAAGAGGATTTTTATGACACATGACTAGTCATTTTAAAACATATTAATTTCACTCACCCTACATCACAGCAAACTCAGAACCATCTTAGCAGTTCATCTCATGTGCCATAGTAAGCACAAAACAAATGTTTCTAATTACCATGTAATAATTTTAATGATTTTTAAAATGTCAGTAAACTTCTGTCTAATCAGTTTGTTTTCTCTAATCCCACTTAGTATCGTTAGCAAAGGTAATATTATTTTGAATATTTGCCTATCAAACACAAGGATCATTTAACTCAAAAATCAACTCTTTCTTCATATTTTTCTGTAGTAGTACAATATATACAGATGACACCACCCATAAGGCAGAAAGTGAAGAACTAAAGAGCTTCTTGATGAAAGTGAAAAAGGAGAGTGAAAAAGTTAGCTTAAAGCTCAACATTCAGAAAACTAAGATCATGGCATCCAGTCCCATCACTTCATGGCAAATAGATAGGGAAACAGTGGAAACAGTGACAAACTGTACTTTGGGGGCTCCAGAATCACTGCAGATGGTGACTACAGCCATGAAATTAAAAGACGCTTACTCCTTGAAAGGAAAGTTATGATCAACCTAGACAGCATATTAAAAAGCAGAGACATTACTTTGCCCACAAATGTCCGTCTAGTCAAGGCTATGGTTTTTCCAGTGGTAGTGTATGGATGTGAGAGTTGGATCATAAAGAAAGCCGAGCACCGAAGAATTGATGCTTTTGAGCTGTGGTGTTGGAGAAGACTCTTGAGAGTACCTTGGACTACAAGGAGATCAAACCAGTTAATCTCAAAGGAAATCAGTCCTAAGTGTTCATTGGAAGGACTGATGCTGAAGCTGAAACTCCAATGCTTTTGCCACCGGAGGCGAAGAACTGATTCATTTGCAAAGACCCTGATGCTGGGAAAGATTGAAGGCAGGAGGAGAAGGGGACAACAGAGGATAAGATAGTTGGATGACATCACTGACTCAATGGATGTCAGTTTGGGTAAACTCTGGAAATTGGTGATGGACAGGGAGGCCAGGCATGCTGCAGGCCATGGGGTCACAAAGGGGCGGACACAACTGAACGACTAAACTGAACGGAACAAGTCCACTAAATATTTCTTATAATCTACCTAGAAATTTATATGAATTAAATTTTAATTGGGGCAATTAAATCAATAAATGGATCTTGGTGATAGCTCATTTTGGTAAGTCCTCTTGGGCGTGGAATAATATGGAGTTGTTATTTTTAAAATATACTTCAGTTTCCATTCATTCTAACAAACTTATTAAATGTTCAGTTATATTGTCTTATTATTTAGCTTCATGTTATATTGAGTAGTCTGCTTCCAGTTTGCTAAGTTGCAATTTTTAGTCATCAAAATAATTTCCTCTTTTTCTAAAGTGCTTGTTATTGACACATGAATAAACTAATTTTCTTCCATACTTTAATATTTCCCATATTCAAACTGCATGCTATCTATGCAGGAAAAGGTAGTTCCCCACTAGTATCTAACAGGTAGAATCTTAGATATTCTTAAAAGGCACTGCTTAAATCAGTCCAAAAATCAAATCTCCCTACAGCAAATTCTTAGAATTAAGATAAATACCTATACACATAAATGAATAAGTATTTTTCCCTTTGCTGCATGAAACTCCATTAGAAGAGTTACAAAGTATATAAAAGGAAAGAGTTTCAATGCATGTCTTTTTTAGGGAACTGTGCTTTCTTGTATCTCAAGGTGATTGGACATTTTAAGGGCACAAGCATATGCGTAATGAATATACATTTAGTGCCCACTACGTGCCAACACACTTCTGAAAATCTAATGATGAGTAAGATAAGCAAATTTGTATAGATAGAATAGAAAGAAAATGCAAAATAAATAAACATAATAATATCAGATGACACTAAGCCCTGGGAAATGAAAAATATACACATAATAAAGCATTGGGGTTTCACGATACTTTAGATACTGCAGTCAGGGGAGTAGGTTCAAAGAAGCTGACATTTGAATTAATAAATGTAAAACTTTACAAGAAAAAAGTAGCTGAATAGTAGGAAAAAAACTTTTGCTGAGTGTGAACTGTTCTTAAAATATCCAACCTCTTCAAGGAGATATGTTCTCTAGTCACTAGGAGTCCAAGATTGGACAAAGAATGAAATTCAGAGCAGGAACATCAAGGATGCATACACACATGGTCCAAGGAGTTCAAGAAATGGGTGAACAATGGATTATTGCTTGCCATATCAGTAAACAAAGAATGTTATATTTCACCAGCAATTGCAGCTACAGCCCATGGTGAGGTGGTGAGCCCTCAGGGAAATCAGGATAGGAAAGAATACCTGCCATCTAGTAGCCATCAGACTGCAGTCACTGTCCATGGTGAGCCCTGAGGAAATTCAACATTCTGAAAAACAGGACACTGGTCCCAGATAGCTGAGGTGCATATCAAAGGAATGATTTCAGAGTGCAGATGCTTGCAGCTTCCCATACACAGAGAAGTGCTTGTTATGCCCGATGTCCGAATCCCCGAGCGGGAAGAGAGAAAGCTACCAAGAGACAATGCAAAACGCAAGAAGGAAGTTTATTGCTAGCTCGAGCTAGGGCCCCCGCTGTGTCCAACGCAGTGGCGCACAGGCTGAGAGCCCCGAGCCCGGTTTTCTACCCATATTTATAGAACATCCAATTTCAAACATAAGCAGGGGTCATTTAGCGAAGCGGATTGGTTACATGTTCGCGGGGGTCTTTTCATTGGTCAGACATTCGAGCGCGCGGGATCTTTCCGTAAACAAGTTCTGATTGGCTGTATCTGGGTGGCCTGATAGTCTCTGACTGGTTGTGTCTTGGTGACCTGATAGTCGCCTTAGTTGCCAGGGTGAGGGCCTGGTCTTCCTGCTTCTGCCTCCTATCATGGCGTTATGTTTGCTCTTCCTACATTCCGTTTGTTCTTCCTACAGTGCTAAACCCCTTAACTTCCAAATCTGGTTTTCTTTAATTAACAACAATATTTTGACATTCAGACTACCTGCTCCTTGTTGTAAAACTCCTATATAACCTGGCTCCCTCCCTTTCCTCCTCAGAGCAGTTCTCTCAGAGTTATTTGAGATTCTGTCACCCAGGCTTGAAGTCCAAAAAATTCCCACCAAATAAAAGATAACTCTCAACCTTTAGGTAGTGCAAAATTTTTTTTAAGTCATCATATGTGCGTGTGTGCTAAGTCATTTCAGTCGTGTCAAACTCTTTGAGACCCTATGGACCATAGCTACCAGGCTCCTCTGTCAATGGGATTCTCTAGCAAGAAGACTGAAGTGTTTGCTATGCTCTCCTCCAGGGGATCTACCTGACATAAGAATCAAACGCAAGTGTCTTATGTCTCCTGCATTGGCAGGCAAGTCTTACCACTAGGACCATCTGGGAAGTACTTAATGGACATGAGTCAACCCTGAATTTGTCACTGTGGGACAGAGAATTTTAATTTGATAAATCATGAAACAGTACAACTTATTATGTGCAAAGTACTGTTTTTTTTTTTTTTTGCAAAGTACTGTTTTATGTATGTTCTTATCAAGAGATAATTCACTTACCAGTCACATGACTGGGTTAAGACAACACAGATTACATTTACAGGCTAATACATTCAGCAAAGATTTATTGACTTTCATGCACCTGGCTAGCATTAACAGAGTTTTTAAATTAACCTACTCTTCCTGGTGATTAAAAAAAGCAAAACAAAACTGCTTGAACTGCTTTTGACATCCTTACCTTGACGTGTTAAGTAAAGCAAAAGTTTAAATTTCACATTGCTAATGCTCTTGACTTTCCTCTGCCAAATTTAACACCACTCATTTCCTTTAGCGCATATAATTACCTTGGCTACTTTAACCACTTTGACAATGTTCACATCCATACTATAACTTGTTCTCAAATGCTTGCTTGTGTACAGAGAGCAGGCTTCATAATTAGTTGCTCAAACAAAACCCTCTTTGAAGGGCCATTACATTAATTTTTAAGTAGAAATTTTTCCAACATGCTAAATATTTTCAAAATAAGAACGCAATATTTCTAAAAACAAATCAAAAGTTGTTCAGATAAATTATTATAGAATGTGAGTCAATAAATACTAAAAGCTTGTTTCAGGAATACAGCACATTTTGGCCAAAGTGCTTTATATACAGAAATAGCTTCAATCACTCTTTTCAAAGCAGAATGCATTTTATACTGTAGCCATTTATGATAGGAAAAATTAAATGACTGTACTTCACTTAAAACACAAAGAGTGTGTAGATAACAAATTGTGATCAGTAAAATGCATCTCATTTTAGGATGGCAATATTTGAGCCAAAAGTTTCATGAAAATTAATCTCCTCCTCAAATCAATTATGAGAAACTAAGTCCAAATTGTACAGTCATCATGACTGAAAGTCGTGAGGACAGATGAAAAACGTATAAGATAGAAGCCAATATACAGCACAATGACCTAAACAGTTTGTTGTCATAAGCCTTTGTGAATACAAATCAGCTAAAGTTTTACCCGGAAAAGCAAAAAACAAAGAGAATAACAACAAAAAAAACATGCTGCCTCAGGTCTTATATGGTTCCAAAGCTCAAAGTATAGGTAAATACATGCTAAACTGTTGAACTCTTTTAGTAAAGTAAAAATCAAGCCAAGTAATTTTGCCTGCATTTGAATTAGGCTTAATCAAATAAAGTATAATTGCTTTTAAAAGGAGGACCTTGTTTAGAATGCCTTTATTTATGACATGGTTGCTTTTTATGTCTGCTCAGGAGCTATAGTTGCTTTTATGCCTCAGTTCCTGGATCCTAAATTCTCATTCTCCACTTCCTGTTTTAGGCTGTTGCTATTGCGCATTCTCATCACGTATGTAGCTTTTAAACTGAGAGACTGATTTGCCAATATTACGTAAAGAGTTTTACAGCTGATTTAACCATCTCTTCTAGAGAAACTGGAACCCAGTACGATAGGATCAGATTCTATGGCAATTCAAGAAAATTGTAAGTTTTGCCATCCTGTTTCATTTTGTTGTTGGATAAAATTGCATAGTAGATTTATGTGGCTGACTTGAGTTTTTAATCAGATACTTTAATATACCTTACTTAATCCTATAAATTCTATCAAGATTTTTCTACACAAATAAACAGTTAAATTTCAAGCCTAGAAGTGACATTTTGGAAATAATCCCATTTTCTTACCTTGTGCCCTATTGATACAAGAGGATAATTCACTAAATAGACATTTCTCCAAAGAAGAATACAGATGGCCAAGAGGCACATGACAAGATGTTCAACAATGCTAATTATTAGAGAAATGCAAATCAAAACTACAATGAGATATCACTTCACACCAGGCAAAATGGCCATCATCAAAAACTTCAAACCGTAAGTGCTAGAGAGGATGTGTAGAGAAGAGAACTCTTCCACACTATTGGTGGGAATGGTACAGATATTATGGACAACAATATGGAGGTTCCTCAATAAACTAAAACTAGGATTACCATATGATCCTTCAATCCCACTCCTGGGCATTTATCTGGAGAAAAACATAGCCTGAAAGGACACATACACCCCAATGTTCATTGGAGTACTGTTTACAACAGCCAAAACAAGAATGTCATTGACAGAGAAATGGATAAAGAAGATGTGGTACATATATACACATATATACAACAGAATATAACTTAATCAACCAAAAGAATGAAATAATGTCATTTGCAGCAACATGGATGGACCAAGAGATTGTCATACTGAGTTAAGTAAATCAGACCAAGAAGTAGAATCATTGTATGACATCCCTTATATGCAGAATCTAAAAAGACATGATACAAATGAACTCATTTACAAAATAGAAACAGACTCACATACTTAGAGAAGGGACTTACTGTTGCTGGGGGGAATGATGAGCAGAAGGGATAGGGATTTTAGAAAAGACAGGTACATACTGCTATATTTAAACTAGATAACTAACAAGGACCTACTGTATAACACAGGGAACTCTGCTCAATGTTATGTGGTAGCCCAGATGGAAGGGGAATTTCAGGGAGAATGGATACATGCATATGTATGGTTGAGTCCCTTTGCTATTCAGCTACAACTATCACAACATTGTTAATTGGCTACACTCCATAAAAATAAAAAGTAAAAAAAAATAAAATTCCCATGTTTAATATACTTGGGAAGGAAATGACAACACATTCCAGTGTTCCTGCCTGGGAAATCCCATAAACAGAGGAGCCTGGTGGGCTACAGTCCATGAGGTCACAAGAGTCAGAAACCTCCTTAGCGAATAAACCACAGTATAGTTGAAGAAAACAGCCCAAGCATGGAAATTCATCAAAGGCATCAGAAATAAATTTTAAACATCAAACAGATTTGAATAAAGTTAAAAAATCAGTCTACTTCTAGAAATAATAGAAAAATATTTTTAATCAATAAAAGACACTTAATTTCATTCAGATAGTTTCAAGGTGGTGGGAATGAAGAGGAGTGTCTACAAAGAGGCATGAGAGCTTTTTTTTGAGTGATGGAGCTGTTTACCTCTTGATAATTTGATGCTTAGGTATTTATATGCATTTTCAAAACTTCATATAACTATAAACAAAAAAAATCTTACCATTGGTAAATTGTGCTTCAATATTTTTAAAAATATCAATAGTTTAAATACCAGGTTAGACAAATGAAGAGATTTAGTAACTGGATGGTGATGTAAAGAAATATTTCATAGTTCAAAAAAAGGGAGCTCACTGTAAATATGATAAATTAATAATGATGAATAGAAAATAAAAAGATACATTGACAATATACAATGGAAAAAAACAAACAATACTTCATGAAGTTCACTACCAGGTCAAATATATATACGAGAGAGAAAGAAACAGAAGAGAGAAAGAATAAATGAAAGATAGAATTTGGAGTCAATGATAGAATTTTTTACTCTTAATAACATTTTTCCTCCACAGATTAAAAAATCCTGGAAGTCTCAATAAACAAAGAAATACACTTGGATATATCATGGTGAAACCAAAAAAAAAAAAAAAAAAGGCAAAGACAAAGACAGCAATAAAAATATTTTTTTTGAAAACCCAGATTATTGTCAAAGGATAGACATATAGAGAGTAGAGAAATAACAGTAATATGACAGTCAATGGCAAGGTAATGATATAAAGTTCTGTGAGAAAGTATCTGTCAACTTAGAAAACTATATACATAATGAAACTACCATTCGGAGACAAGGGCCAAATAAAGATATCTTCAGACCAAAAGAAAATGGCAAAACTTAAAGGGGCTTCCTGTAGCTGACTTTTATTAAAGAAAAATATAAAAGGATGTTTTTTAAACAGAAGAAAAATGTGGGAAATGTAAAGATGAGATGTAGGAAAGTAAAGAAGAATAATAGCTTACACGGTAAAGAGTCTGCCTGAAATGCGGGAGACCCGGGGTCGATCCCTGGGTCAGGAAGATCTCCTGGAGAAGGTAATGGCAATCCACTCCAGTGGTCTTGCCTGGAAAACCTCCATGGACAGAGGAGCCTGGCAAGCTATAGTCCATGAGGTCGCAGAGTCACACATGACTAAGCGACTAACACTGCCACGTCAAAGAAGAATAAAGAAAGTAAAAACTAGGTGATTAACTGAAAAACACATGTTGCATTAGTCACTTAATTGTTTTCAACTCTTTGTGACCCCGTGCACTATAGCCCACCAGACTTCTCTGTCCATGGAATTTTCCAGGCAAGAATATTGGAGAGACTTGACCTTTCCTTCTCCAGGGGATCTTCCCAACCCAGGGATCGAATCTGGGTCTTCTGCATTGCAGGCAATTCTTTACCATCTGAGTGTAGCTTGAAATAATTTTTAAAAAACAATAACAGCAATATAATCAATATGATACGATGTAACAGAATTACAATATATCATAAGATGGAAATGTGTTCTCAGTCACTTAGTTGTGTCTGACTCTATGCACCCCAATGGACTGTAGCCTACCAGGCTCCTCTGTCTGTGGGATTTCCCCGGCAAGAATACTGGAGTGGGTGAACATTTCCTTATCCTAAGATGGAAATGGATGAATGGAATTAGAGTATTATTATTGTATTATTCAAAAGAAGGGTAAATATATTAATTAACTCTAGACTTTGGAAAGTACTCATGTTATTATTACCCAGGGATTTGCTAAAAAAAAAAAAAAATTAGACCATCATATGAATCTAGTAACCTAGTGAATGGAAAAAAATCGGTTGAGTGGAAAAATAATAAAAGATAAGAGAAGAAAGAGTAAATGGAGGACAATTAAAAAACAGAAAATAAAATATTTAGATATAAATCCATATATATATATATATATATATATATATATATGATTCATTATAAGAAATACTAATGGACTCCAGTTGACTGAAAATTTATAGACTTGAAGAACAGTCTTGTGGACTCTGGGAGAAGGCGAGGGTGGGATGTTTCAAGAGAACAGCATCGAAACATGTATATTATCTAGGGTGAAACAGATCACCAGCCCAGGTTGGTGCATGAGACAAGTGCTTGGGCCTGGTGCACTGGGAAGACCCAGAGGGATCAGGTGGAGAGGGAGGTGGGAGGGGGGACTGGGATGGGGAATACAAGTAAATCCATGGCTAATTCATTTCAATGTATGACAAAAACCACTGCAATGATGTAAAGTAATTAGCCTCCAACTAATAAAAATAAATGAAAAATAAATAAATAAATAAATAAATAAATAAGCAAAAAAATATATATGTATTTTTTAAAACCACTTTGGCATTTGCTGGAATCAAGATTGCTGGGAGAAATATCAATAATCTCAGATATGCAGATGACACCACCCTTATGGCAGAAAGTAAAGAAGAACTAAATAGCCTCTTGATGAGAGTGAAAAATTTGGAGTAAAGCTCAACATTCAGAAAACTAAGATCATGAAATCTGGTCCCATCACTTCATGGCAAACAGATGGGGAAACAGTGGAAACAGTATCGGACTTTATGTTTTGGGGGCTCCAAAATCACTGCAGATGGGGACTGCAGCCATGAAATTGAAAGACACTTACTCCTTGGAAGGAAAGTTATGACCAACCTAGATAGCGTATTAAAAAGCATGACATTACTTTGCCAACAAAGGTCCATCTAGTCAAGACTGTGGTTTTTCCAGTAGTCATGTATGGATTGGAGAGTTGGAGTCATGAGAGTTGGACTGTAAAGAAAGCTGAGCACTGAAGAATTGATGCTTTTGAACTGTGGTGTTGGAGAAGACTCTTGAGAGTCCCTTGGACTGCAAGGAGATCCAACCAGTCCATCCTAAGGGAGATCAGTCCTGGGTGTTCATTGGAGGGACTGAGGTCGAAGTTGAAACTCCAATCCTTTGGCCACCTGATATGAAGAGCTGACTCATTGGAAAAGATCCTGATGCTGGGAAAGATTGAGGGCAGGAGGAGAAGGGGACAACAGAGGATGAGATGGCTGGATGGCATCACCGACTCAATGGACATGGGTTTGGGTAAACTCCAGGAGTTGGTGATGGACAGGGAGGCCTTGCATGCTGCAGTCCATGGGGTCCCAAAGAGTCAGACAGGACTGAGCAACTCAAGTAAACTGATGGCATTTGTAAGAAATATAACTAAAACAAAACAAAAATAAAAATCTTGAAAATAAAAGTGGAATAAAGATATATAGGCCCATATACACATATAAAGAAGCTTCAAAACAGAACTTCAATAGAGAGGTTCAAAAACCAAGAGTTGGTTCTTTGACCAGACTGACACAATTGATGGGTCTCCAGTGAAATTCATTAAAAATGAGGGGGAAAAGGACACAATTTCAAAAATAGAAATTCAGTTAGATATTGTAAGAATAATCAGAGAATAACTCTTATTTGCCAACAAATGTAAAGATTTCAAAGAAAATAGGCAAATTCCTAGAAAATAAGGTTGATCAAATGTAATTGAAGAAGAAATAGAAAACCTGAAGAGTTATATAACCATTAAATAAATCAAAATAGTCATCAGAATGTTTCTTCCAATGGAAACTCTAGGCTGAAATAACTTAATCATATTACTGTATCAAACAATCAAAGCTAAATTAATTTCAATCTTAAACGATTATAAACAGGAGAAAAGAATATTCAGCGACATAGTTTATGATGCTATCGCATAGTTAATACCAAGGCTCAAGAAGAATAGAATGAAAAGTGGGAATTATAAGCTAATATTCTTTTTTCTTAATTTATTTATTTTTCAATTGAAGAATAATTGCTTTACAGAATTTTATTGGTTTCTGCCAAACAACATGAATCAGCCATGAAAGTGAAAGTGAAAGTGAAGTTGCTCAGTTGTGTCCCACTCTTTGCAACCCCATGGGCTGTAGCCTACCAGGCTTCTCAGTCCATGAGATTTTCCAGGCAAGAGTACTGGAGTGGGTTGCCATTTCCTTCTCCAGGGGATCTTCCCAACCCAGGGATTGAACCCGGGTTTCCCACATTGTAGGCAGATGCTTTACCCTCTGAGCCACCAGGGAAGCCCTAATCAGCCATTGTTACTACTGCTACTGCTAAGTCACTTCAGTTGTGTCCAACTCTGTGCGACCCCATCCCTGGGATTCTCCAGGCAAGAACACTGGTTGGGTTGCCATTTCCTTCTCCAATGCATAAAAGTGAAAAGTGAAAGTGAAGTCGCTCAGTCATGTCTGACTCTTTGCGACCCCATGGACTGCAGCCTACCAGGCTCCTCCAGTCCATGGGATTTTCCAGGCAAGAGTACTGGAGTGGGGTGCCAAAATCAGCCATAGGTATATGTAAATCCCCTCCACTAGAACCTCCCTCCCACCTCCCTCCCCACCCCACCCCTCTAGGTTGTTACAGAGCCCCTGTTTGAGCTCCCTGAGTCATATAGTAAATTCCCATTGGCTATCCAGCTTACATATGGTAATGTAAGTTTCCATGTTACACTCTCTATACATCTCACCCTCTCCTTCCTCCCTCACCTTATGTCTGTAAGTCTGTTCTCTATGTCAGTATCTCCATTGCTGCCCTGCAAATAATTTCACTAGTATGAGGTAATACTTTTTTTGAGATTACTAGCTGACATAAATTTGAAAAGTTGCCCATCACTCAAGCTAATATTAGCATATTAACCATATGCTAGTATATCTTTCCCCACATCCAGAGTAGTTCATATAAAATAACATAACACAGAGGCAGCTCTATTTGAAATAGATGATATAATTATATTCTTTGACCTTTCCTAGGATTTTTTTCAAAATAAATTATTATAGAACATCATAAAGCTAATTAAGGGAGAAAAATCAAGTAATAACAATGCATAGAGGCATTAGGTTTATTAAAAAAGGGAATGCTAATCAATAACCAAGCATATTTTGAACAAACATAGAATAATCCTATACAGGTAGGGATGTTATATTAGGAAATTTAAAAATAGGGACTATATAAATAAAGGACTTTAACATCTAGAATACTTTCATAATGTCTTGCTTGTGAAGTGTCATGATAAGATGTTAGATTATAATTAAGAGAGAACAGGTTGACAGTAATATCGATGAATTTATACCATTGAAAGAATATTGAACATAGAATTCTTTGTAGTCCTTTCCATTCATGCTTTTTGAAGTTTCCTTTTGAAATTCACTGCTTTTTCTCATTTTGAACTTATCAGGTGAAAATAACTAATATGTTTATAGAACATTGTAGGTTACAAAGCTATGTAAAAAGCATTGTATATTTATTCCCTAAAATGCTTCCCAGGTGATGCTAGTGGTAAAGAACCCATCTGCCAATGCAGAAGACATGAGATGCATGTTCGATCCCTGGGTTGGAAAGATCCCCTGGAGAAGGGCATGGCAACCCACTCCAGTATTCTTGCCTGGAGAATCCCATGGACAGAGGAGCCTGGCAGGCTACAGTCCATAGGGTTGCAAAGAGTCGGACATGACTGAAGCGACTTAGCCCGCAAAATGATTCTGAGAAGGAGACATTATCATTATTCCCAATTTACAGCCAAGATGCAAAGAGTGAGGAAAGTGTAGTATATGAAATACTACAGACAAGTCAAGTACGATGAGGAATGAGAATTAATATTGAATTACACAACCTGGAAATCACTGATGACCTTGACCAGAGAGTTTTGAGTGGTAGGTTTACAAAAGAATGGGAAGAGAAGAGAGAGATTGGATGTGAACAGAATGGAAATCACTTAAGTAACTTTGCTGCAAAGGGGAGAAAAGAAATCCTATGAGAGCTAATGGAAAATGCAGAATCAAGAGTGGAGTTTTACTTTTTTAAGATTGGAGAAGTAATGTCATGTTTGTATGATAATGGAATCATTGGAACTGGGATCAAAACATTGATAAAGTAGGAGAAATGAGAGGATTAAGGGCCCACTAGAGAATCACTGCCCTGAATTAAAGTCTGGACAGTCAGCAATGTCTTGTGTTTCTCTCATTCAGCTGCACTAGTTTAGTCTAGAATGGGCAGTGTTGGGTTTCAATGAGGGGTGGTTTTACCAAGTCTTTAGTACAAAGTGGCTAAGTCTTATGAATCCTTTGCTTTGTCCCTGTAAATAAGAATACATTACTTAATAATTAATGATAATAACAATATAATATTAACAATGAGAATAATAAATTCCTATAAATAATAAAGCCAATACAGGAGACATGGGTTTGATCTCTGGGTCAGGAAGACTCTGTGGAGAAGGAAATGGCAACCCATTTCAGTAATCTTGCCTGGAGAACACCATGGACTGGCCAGCTACAGTCCATGGAGTCATAAACAGACACGACTTAGTGACTAAGCAACAAACAAGGGGGAAAGGGAAACAGTGACAGATTTTAATCTCTTGGGCTCCAAAATCATTGTGTATGGTGACTGCAACCATTAAATTAAAAGATGCTTGCTCCTTGCAAGAAAAGCTATGACAAACCTACACGCATATTAAAAAGCAGAGACATCACTTTGCTGACAAATGTCCGTACCGTCAAAGCTATGGTTCTCTCAGCAGTCATGTAGGGATGTGAGAGTTGGACCATAAATAAGGCTGAGGGCTAAAGAAGTGATGCTTCTGAACTGTGGTGCTGGGGAGGACTCTTGAGAGTCCCTTGGACAGCAAGGAGATCAAACTAGTTAATCTTAAAGGAAATCAACTCTGAATATTCATTGGAAGGACTGATGCTGAAGCTGAATCGCCGATACTCTGGCCACCTGATGCAAAGAACTGACTCATTGGAAAAGACCCTGAAGCTGGGAAAGATTGAAGGCAAAACAAGAAGGACATGGCAGAGTATGAGATGATACCAACTCAATGGATATGAGTTTGAGCAAATTCCAGGAGATGATGAAGGACAGGTAAAGCCTGGAGCACTGCAGTCCATAGGGTCGCAAAGAATCTTACAAGACTTAGTGACTAAACAACAACACATCTTTTAGATTCCAACACCCATGATATAAATTACCTGCCATAGTATTTGGAACATAGGAGGTTTTCAGAAAAAGGTAGATTTTATTAATTATTTACATATGCTAGATCATTTTCCTGGAGGGCATCAAGAAGAATGCAAAGAATTCTGGCCAATAAATGCTTTAAAATGCCTAGAGACTTTACAGTTGGGCACTGTTTTTACTGGTGCAATCAAGTTGCTAGTTGATAACACCAGGTTGTGTGACCAATGCTCTCTGGCCTTCTTTGCTTCTACTCCAGATACAAACTAAAGAAGCCTCATATTTGTGTATAACTGTTTCTCTATGTTAATGACATGCTATGTTTTTCTTTCCCTGTTACACCAAGGCTTTATTAATTCCAGTTAAGTGATATGACATGAAGAAATTGCAAAGGTCTTCCTTTTAACTCCTTACAGGAAAGGACTACTCCATACAGAACTCAAATGTATGGAAATCCACCTGAGAGGCTCCTGCTTCCATTTACAAACTCAGCAAAATGACCACTTTATAGCCAGAGTATCAGCAAAGAGAACTACAAAATACACTACTCTTTCTAAGGAGGGAGGGCAAGTAAGTCACTTATAGTTTAAATTAGGATTTTTTCAAAAGACAATCCTATTGAACAACAGACTTACCCTTGAATAATTTTCTCCAGAAGCAAGAGTGATAGAAGCTTATAAATCATAGGGAAAGAATAGATTAGTTTTAGATGGTCTCTGAAAACTTCAGTAAATTTCCTATAGAAAAAAGGGTAAGATGTTAATAAGTTGGGAAAGAATTTTTAAGCACATACTATTCTTCAGTTCAGTTCAGTTGCTCAGTCACGTCCGACACTTTGCGACCCCATGAACTGCAGCAAGCCAGGCCTCCCTGTCCATCACCAACTCCTGGAGTCCACCCAAACCCAGGTCCATTGAGATTATGATGCCATCCAACCATCTCATCCGCTGTTGTCCCCTTCTCCTCCTGCCCTCAATCTTTCCCAGCATCAGGGTCTTTTCCAATGAGTCAGGTCTTCGCATCAGGTGGCCAAAGTGTTGGAGTTTCAGCTTCAACATCAGTCCTTCCAATGAACACCCAGGACTGATCTCCTTTAGGATGGATTGGTTGGATCTCCTTGCAATCCAAGGGACTCTCAAGAGTCTTTTCCAACACCACAGTTCAAAAGCATCAATTCTTTGGCGCTCAGCTTTCTTTATAGTCCAAATCTCACATCCATACATGACCACTGGAAAAACCATAGCCTTGACTAGATGGGCCTTTGTTGGCAAAGTAATGTCTCTGCTTTTTAATATACTGTCTAGGTTGGTCATAGTTTTCCTTCCAAGGAGTAAACTTCTTTTACTATTCTTAACATACTTCTATAGGCAATAATATTCAACAGGGGATCCAGTGTTGGGTGTATGGAGAAAATATAAAGCTTGTAATTGCTTTGAGCTGATCTGCAATTAGCATATATATGACCCAAAATATTAAATATCATCATAACAACTTTCAAATATTCAAATATTCAGTTCATTCATTTAATTATTTTTCTCTACTTGACTTTCTTGTACCATAATAAAACCTTCCTTCCTGGATCTTATTTGAGAACCCCAGATTCTAAAAAAGATATAAAATTTTTAAAATTTATTGAATTAGTCAATTTCTAAAAATGTTTATTTTTCATACTTATTCTAATAAAGTAAGGTATAATGTTAATAAGTTTTGTGTAACATGTGACTCCTCATATTTTACTGTTTTATAACTCTAGAAAATATACAAGAAATCTGATAAGAGAAAGTAATAAATTTCATTTAAAACACACACAAAGGATAATAAAAATAATTTCCTATATGCTATTCAATTAAAAATGGAAATGTTCATGGGCATTTTTGTTTTACTATTATGATATGAATATATGTGATAATGGATATTTAGAAATAAAAATAAGAAAGTAGAGAGTGCTATCTCTAGAGAATGTAGCTTTTCCTCTTGTATATTAAGGATGTATTTGTTAAGTTTCAAATCAAAGACATGAGATTGTTAATCAAAATATTTTACAAAGTAAGTGTCAAGTAAATTCTACCTTCATATGTAGTACATATAGCTACTATATAACTACATAAATAACTTAAAATGAACTTAAGGAAATAAAGAGTTATGATGTCTTAGTATAGCACTTTTTTAGGAAACAAAGAAGTGGAAAAAAAAAACACTTTCTTTTAATCTAAATCTCAAAAAAAAAAAAAATTTCATTGATATAAAAAGCCAAAGAGCGAATTTTGAAATGATCTCATATCATAGGAATTAATAAAAAACAGATCACCAGCCCAGGTTGGATGCATGAGACAAGTGCTCGGGCCTGGTGCACTGGGAAGACCCAAGAGGGATGGGGTGGAGAGGGAGGTGGGAGGGGGGACCGGGATGGGGAATACATGTAAATCCATGGCTAATTCATTTCAATGTATGACAAAAACCACTGCAATGATGTAAAGTAATTAGCCTCCAACTAACAAAAATAAATGGAAAAAAAAAAAAGAGAGATGAATAATATTTGTGGTTACATGATTATATATCTGGAAAATTCCAAAATGTAAATGGAAAAACTAGCACAATAAGTGAATTTCATGAAGTGGTAAGTTATGAAATTAATATATGGAAATCAATAGCCTTCTTATATTAAACCAGAAAATGTGTGTGTATTAAATACCCTATATAAAGAGGTTCAATCCTCCTTGTAATTAATCCTTCATTAAATCCCATTTCTCACTTAAGGATAAACAAAAATCAAGGCTTGAAAACATAACATCACTGACAAGCCTCTGAGAAAAAGGCACATTGCAAATAGGAAATTAAAGTAGATTTTAACATTTAACAGATGTCAAAAAATCCTGTAAAATTCTTTCAACATTAGGAATCGCACTGCTGGGTATTCATTCCAAAAACACACTAAAACAAATATAGAAGTATATGCCAGTGCAATTCATTGTAGCAAACCACTTTTAGATGGCAACCTGTATCAGAAAACTCTTGTCACAGTAATTTTGTGTAACAAACTATGACAACTCTCAGTAGCTTACAAAAACATCTATTTATTCTCTGCTTCTGTTTTTGCTAGCTAGCTGGGATTTTCTTAGACACATCTGGCCTGGGCTTCAGATCACAGGTCAGTACAGGTAGGTTGCCTAGGCTGTTGTTTATGTGGGACCAGTGGACACAAGAGAGCAAACCCAAAACACATTAGCTTTTCTCAACCCTTAGTTTGCATTCAGCCTACCAATATACCCTTTTCCAAAACAAATCACCAAAACAAAGCCAAAATCAGAGTTTAGTCAGTATACATTACAGAACACAAAGCAAAATATAGACAATATTAGTATAGAGGAGTAAAGAATCAGGACTATGTGTCATTCTATTACACAACTCAAATTTTCATCAATAGGGAAATTGTTGGACAAATTATGGCATATCCAAAAACTAGGTAATAATGAAATTATAATAAGGAATAGTACAGGTCTATGAAAAAATACCAAGGAAATGAGAAGTGTTATGTGTGCATTTCTCATCATGTCTAATTATCATTTTATTACAGCTATAACACAAAAAAGTAAATATGACTCAAGGTAGATCTCAATTTATATTTACAACATAAAACTATGCTTACTCGAGTTTTCAGATCAGTGTTTACACAGCACAAGAAGAGAAAAGAAAGAATAGTGTGGAGGAGAAGGAGGAGGCCATGTTTTAGGAAACTTGAACCATAAATTTTAATAGAATTAAGCCTAACTTGTTGACTAACCTTAGACAAACTTCTGAGAGGTCTCAAGGATGAGGACTGTTTTATTAATAGTACAGTAAAGTTTGGTTTGGTCTGTTTAAAACATTTTATCAGCCAATATTTCCCTAGTTAAGCACTCAACCATCAGCCTTTGACACTACTTACTTTCCATACGTAAGCCATCCTTTCTTCTTATTCAGTACAGCAACATAGACAAAAGCAGCATAAAAACTCTTTTCTTTATTAGGTGCTTCAGCCTTGTCCATTTCTATATTGATTTCCTATTTCTTCCCATTCTTTCTATAATTATTATATTGAGACACTTGGATTCTCTCTGTTCTTTTGTTTTTACATCTCCACTAGTGACATTTGCTCAACTCATTAACAATCCCAGTCACAGAATAAACTACACTTCTTGGAAGACAGAGAAAGTGAAGAGGACTTGAGATTGTGCTAGCGGCAAGTTCCCTAGATCAGAGCTTCCTGTAAGAAGCTGGACACCAAAACTACCAGGGAAATTTTCAGAAAGTTCCAATTCTGGTCTTGAATGCCAAAGTTTCTGGATTAAAATTAAATGTAAAAGAGTTGCATTTGGTTGTGTAGAGTTGAGAACACTGCATTAAATAAAATGAATGGTTGAGTAACTGACAATGGTTTTAGAACACTGTAGGAGAGGGAAAACTATTTAGAGAATCAAAAACTTGGCAGAATTAAAAGGACAAGAACTGATACCAATTTTTAATATTTCCACAGAAGTGTGTTCAGTGCAATAGTAAATAATCAAGTGTTTAATATGCTGCTCTGTCCTTATCTGTACCACTGAAATCATTTTGTGAAGTTTGACTCATTTTTTTGTTGTTGTATCCTGTGGTTCCTGGAGACAAAATGAGAATAAAATTATCTCTTGGATAACTTAAAAAATATATTCTCAATGAACATATCTGATAGACCTAATTTTCTAGCCCATTGCTTTCCTAAATGCCTGAAAGTCCAAAATTCAAGCCAGTAGAAGCAGAATGCTTACAAATCAGTACTTTATTCCATTTCTTTATTGCTTGTAAAGTGTCCTTCCAACCCCACTAGTATCATAATTCACATAATCTTTGATATATATTTCAACATTATTTCTTCCTGACTATAAAAATATTTCAGCATTAGGTTATGCTCCACAGCCAGTGTCAAACACAGTTATGTCAGCTGACATAATCTGTTAAATACTACTCAAAATGGAGGAAAAACTGAATAAATTCCATCTCCACCTACGTGTAATTGAAAATCTTGTGAAGTGTTAAAAGAATGCCACTCACTTTCATTTCCTGATGGTAGTGAAATGTTTTATATAAAATAACAACTAGGCACAAAATCTGCTATCACTGTTCCATTGCTTACTCCATAGTTACTCTATTTTCTTCAAGAAAAACAGATTTTGTGTGTTTGTGTGACTACTATTCAGTAAATAGACTTAATATATAAGGTTTTTAGACAAACTGTCAGATTCACTATAATTTTATCATTTATCTTGTCTTTTCTTCAGCACTCTGCCATACTTGAGGCTGAAATGATGACCATCAAGTGAATGACTCCCAACATATACCCTCTGCTCATACCTCTTTCCTAAATTTCAGGAATAGTATTTATCAGGCATACCTATTCCAGTTAAGAACTCAAAGGACACAAAGTTAAATAAGAAGTCAGTCTAGATTACACCCTCAATCTCACCTCCTGCATGGTGGATGCTAAATGGTTTCAGTCGTGTGTGATGCTGTGCGGCCCTTTGGACTATAGCCCACCCACTCCTCTGTCCATGGGGTTCTCCAGGCAAGAATACCGGAGTGGGCTGCCATGCCTCCCTACAGGGGATCGTCTCAATCCAGGGATCAAACCTGTGTCTGTATATCTCCAGTGCCTCCTGCATTGGTAGATAGGTTGAAGCCCCAGTCTCGCTTACTCTCTCCATTTAATTACAGAGCTATCATTTCTTCCTAAGATTAAAAAAAGAAGAAATTAAGAACTTTCACACTACTCTTTCTTGTACCAACTGATCCCCAATTCTTCCTTTAACTACTGAAATAGCCTCCTTAATAATTTCTGTGTTCCTTGTCGCATTTATCTTTTTCTAACATCTAAATTTGCTCATATCAGTTACTACTATTTATTCAATGACTCCACTGTAAAATAAAGAATAAAATTAACAATTTAAGCAATGCATTTGCCTGGCCTCTAAGATCCCTTAGATCTGTGCCCACTGGTCCAATAACATCCTTATCTACCAACTTCCTCACTTCTGACATTTCAATAGTGCTAATGTGCTTGACTTTATCTCAAGACTCTGACTTTCTCATGCTTCCAGGTCTTATAGCTTTGTTCCATCCCCTTTATGTCATTCAATATATTTTATTGAAAGTGATTAAAACTGATTCTGGCTCATTCAAGAAGTAAGAGAATTTTTGAAAAGTACATATAAAACCACAGAATATCACTGAGAAGCCTGGATAACCAAACTCAAAAAAATAATAATAAAATGGCAGGAAAAAAAGGAGTTGATGCCAGTGATTACAATTCACCTTTTATCTTCACTGAACAAAGAGTGGCTCCACTGGCCCCACTCTCCCTGAAAACTGGCTATTAGCAGCACTGCTACTGCTACTATCAAGATGGACTAGCAGTCTGTCTCATGCTCTTTCTGCCATAGAACTAGGGATGTGAGTCTCTCTGGTGACAGTATTTGCTCCTATGTCAAATAGTACAGAATTATCAAACTATAGAAAGAGTATTCAGATGCTAAATAGTTAAACAAAGGACACAATGTGTTAGTTTCCTATTGCTGCTGTAACAAATTATCATGTAAAACAACACAAATTCATTATCCTGCAATTTAATTTATGAAAGCTAAAATTTCAAAATGAGTTGTTACTAGTCAAAAGAGTGTTACTGGTCAAGGAATCAGTATGGTTATGTTCCTTCTGGAGGGAAGACTGTATTTCTTTCCCTTCTCCAATTTCTAGAGGCCAATTGACTGCTTGTTTAGTGGCTGCACATTTTCTTCAATCTCTGCTTTCTGTCCTCACATCTCTCACTTTGACTCTCCTTTTTTTCCCACGTATGAGAACTAAAGCTTCTCAGGTGCCTCAGTGGTAAAGAATCCACCTGCTAATGCAGGGTACACAGGAGACATAGGTTCGATCCCTGGGGGAAAAGATCCCCTGGAGAAGGAAATGGCACCTAATCCAGTATCCTTGCCTGGGAAATCCCATGGAAAGGAGCCTGGCGGCTATAGTCCATGTGGTTGCAAATGGTCCTAGTTGCCAGAGAACTAGGAATGTGAGTCTCTGAGCACACAAGCGCATGAGAACTAAGTAATCCAGGCAGGCATGCCTTCCTATCTCAGGATCCTTAACTTAATCATATATGCAAACTTTCTTTTACTATATAACATAATATATAGTATACAGGTGCCAGGGTTTAGGATGCGACCTTTTTTGGGGGGCATTAATTCATCTATCACAAACCAAAACAAAAACAAACATGATTTTCCTTCCATGAAGTCTTTCTAGATTTCCTCAGACCAGGTAACACATCTTCTTTATAGGCTGAGTATATTTCATATATATCTGTCTTTGGTGCTTGTGTGGTTACCCAGCTTAGATTACTGAACTGTGAGTGCCATGAGGGAAAGGGCAAGATTGTTCAGGGTAAAACTCACTTCATTCACTTTGTTCAGCTCTGGATCTCCAATAATAATCACAATACTTGACACTTAGTAGATATCTTAAAAAATATAGGCTAATTGACAAAGTACTAACCACAGATAGGACTAAAATAAAAGTGTTTATAAATTAAGACTTTTTCTTTTTTTCCTGGTAGAAATGTATTTAACTATATTTGGTTTCTAAAGATTTCTGTCTCATGGTAAAAAGAGATCAGTGAATTAGTCTGCTCCCAAACTAATCATTTTCAAGACAGACAAACATTAACATTAAATCATATATCCCCCCCTCTTTGGATATTAGCTGAAGATTTATTCCTATCTACTTTTCTGCTATAGTCACTGAAAATTTCAGTGTATCTATAGTAATAAAATATCTTGTGAAGTGATTTAACTTTTCATCTTTGGAAAATAGAAAAATAGTCTATAAACTACTATATGTTATAAGAAAACCAAGATCTATGACCCTGAAAAGAATATGAGTTTTCTAATAACTATATTTATTTATAAAATTGTGTTTTAAAAAGAATTGGGTCATGATATTAAACAAAAGTCTTCATTTATGACAGCTAGATTTCAAAATGTTCTTTTAGGTTTTTTCCAGACTGCAGGAAAATTTCTTATTTGTATATTACTGAAAAAAGAAAAATAAATATAATATCCTTACAGATTGTTATAGGTAAGGCTCACTTCATTCAAAGTTAATAATATTGCTATTATAATGATCTCAATATTTATTAATAAATATCTCCATGACTTACAATTTTCTGTGACAAAAAAGATAGTCTTTCAATAAGGTATTTATTAGGTCTGTAGCATGTTGCATAGACTGCGGAATAATTGAAAAGAATGGCACATATTTGATCAATACCATGAAAAATAGAGGAAGTCTGAATAATTTACTGCTAACTAACAATGATTTTCTGTGCATGTAACTCATCAGCAGCATCAGTAGAAAATAACAGGCATTAACAGTTACAGAGCCAGGTACCTACTGTCATATTTCAATAACTAGATTAGTTTTTGCAGTTTAGGTTTGCCTCACCATTTCAATTCTTTGCCAGCTTGAAAGAACAGCCATAAAATGAAAGCATACTGTTTCCATTTGATGTTTCTGATAGCAAATGACAGAGTCACAATATGAGACAAATGGAGATTCTAAAATTCAGCCCCTTTTTGTCAGTTGGTGCAAACAGTGTATAGATTACAATTGCTTAATAGGCCAGCTAACAAGCATACATTTTTAAATGCAAATTTATAACAATGTCAATAGATGTTAGTAATTGTAACTGCAGAGAAAATGCAATATAATTATTTTTACTATTAATGGAATAAATTTAAGAACCACTAAACAAAGAGAGACAAAAAATTTGCAAAAGTTGTTTTCTTTTGTACATGTCATTAGGGAATGAAAGACTACCCTCCTAGGTTCTATGTCTGGGTCTTTGAAATAAGATGATTACAGGCAGGTTAACAAGAGAAAAAGGTATACACAGTTATTAAATTTTAATATAACTTGCCCAGAGGTATCAAGCCAGAAAAAACTGAATACTCAGAGAAGAGGTAAGAATTGAAAGCTTATACATACTGTTGATCCTTTCTATCTGTGGGCTTCCTGTTCTCTATGGGTTGAATCCATGGATCTGAGCACAGGGATGCAAACCAATGGTTAAGGAGAGGAGATTGTACAGTTTAATAAGGAACTTGAGCATTTGTGGAATGTGGTATCTGCACTGATCCGAGGACCAATCTCCCACAGATGCTGAAACTGAGCAGGAGCCTGTGGGGCCTCACTGGGTACATGAGCTCCTCCATGTCCCCTGAGACTAAAGAAACAGCTTTAGTCTCCTTTATTTTACCTAAACTTCAAAGAGGAGGGAGGCTCAAGCATTTAATGATTTTAACAATAGAATCATAGGACTTCTAGCTCCTCCTGAATGGATATAGATGACAATCTGATGCATACCTTTGAGTTGTTCAGCAAAAACTATGAACACCCACCCAGGAAAAGGATGGTGACTATGCGCTGACCACAAGTTGGAGACTTTAGACTGGTTGGACCAGAGGTTGATGACTGAGATTCCAAAAACATCCCTCTGTTACTTCACCACCAACAACCAGAAGTAAGTCCATGAGCTGATCACTCATCCTAAGACCCTCTCCCCTCATACTATTTTTAAAAAAACCTTGCCTGGAAGCCATTAAGTTCAGTTATTTCGAGCATAAACTGCTCATTCTCCTTGCTTGGCTCTGCAGTAAAGATTCTCTGCTCTAAATTCCAATGTTTTGGCTTGTTTGGCCTTACTGTGCATTGAGCCTGGGGACTTGGGTTTAACAATGCCAAGGAACTGTCTGTTGTCCTAATATAGGAAAGAGAGGGGAGATGTAGGTAAGTTAGGAGAGAGTAAAAGATTTTTAGGAAAGATGAATGAATCCTTAGAAGAATAATGGGAGGTATAATGGTTTTGTTTTTGTTTGTGTGTGTGTGTTTTTACCATTTTTTCCACATCCTTCTCATTTTCTTGGGTAAGAATTTTTGGGGGAGTTTGCAGTTTCCTCAGTTCTGTTCCATTGCAACAAAAATTTGACACGTTACAGCCCTTGGACAGACCAGTGTTACAGCTCAGTTTTATTTAGAAAGTAAAGGAAAATACATCCTCGAGGAGTGAGGGAATGCCAACCCAAAAGACTCAAAGAGAAGAGAGGCCTCCAGCCCAATTTTGGCTCCTCATTTTGTTTTTTTCTTCTCCCCTGGGCCTGCCCTATGTCAATTGGGCTAGCCAGGAGTGCTGTTTGTATTACCTGCAGTCCTCATTCTGGCCCTTGGACCTTCCTTTGTTTTATTTTTGATGGCTTTTCCCTTCCTTGACTTTTAGCCACTGCCATTCTGGACTCCTTTTTCCTATTCTAACTACCTAACAGAATCAACCTACCCTGGTTGATGAAACTCCTAGTGAGAGGATTTATGCAGTTGAGTTCATTTGGGATGATGTTTTTAGGCAGATGAAAGGAGTTCAGAGAAAGCCACTCCCTCTATTTCCTATTTTTCAAGTACCTTTAACTCAGAAAAATAAATATACCAAAGACCCATATTCTGGGGTCCTGAACTCCTTCCTTTATCAGGACTTTATTAAATTAGCCCTTGAATTCAAAGTGTTAATAACTCAAGAAAAAATTTGGCTACACAGATTAGAAACAGGATTCTTCTATACATTAAATGATATATGTTTTTGAAATTTCCAAATTTGGAAGTTAAATTCATGTTTTTTTCTTTTTTCGGATGAACCATGCAGAGAATATGGGGTCTTATTTCCCCAACAAGAGATGAAACCCATGTCCCCTGCAGTTGAAGCACAGATATTTAACCTTGGACTGCCAGGGAAGTCTCACAAGGAGCCCATTATTAATTTACCTTTGCAAGGACACTTACTTAATAAAGAGAACAGTAGCCTTCTCAAAAGTGCCCAACTGTACTCACATTAAGTTAACCTAAAAAGGGTTGAACTTTATCAAATGAATTAACTGTAGTTAATGACCCTTAGAAGGACTCCCCTGGTCACTCAGATGGTGAAGAATCTGCCTGCAGTGCAGGAGGCCAGGGTTTGGAAGATCCCTGGGTCAGGAAGATCCTTAGAGAGCAGAAAATTATTTTAGAGAAATGCAGCAAAATAATGGACTTTCTTTTATTTTCAAAGAAGATGGGAAGAAAAAATTTACCTGAATGTGGATGTCTAGAGATCTTAAATGTCTGTGTGTGTGTGTCTAAATTCATTGTGCATATCATTATTTGGCCAAAACTTAGTTACTTCCCATTAGTTTGGGGGTGAATTTGTGACTAATAGTCATGATACATAGGGATTCATACTTCACAAATTGCTTTCACAGTCATTATTTTAATTAAATCTCACAAGCTTCCTATGAAATAGACATTATTATTTCACTTTTACAATAGAGAATCTGATGCTCAAAGATCTTATGGTATCTGGCCAAAAGATGAATCTTCTAACACCATTTTCTTTGTTCTATTCATGAAACCTCAGCAAGTCTTACTTTTGTTGAGCATATGCTCTTTTAGAGCTCTAATATGAAATGATGTTCTGAATATGAAAGCCTTGGGATTTCTAGTAGATGTTTATTACATTTTATTAATGCTGCTGCTGCTGCTGCTGCTACATCGCCTCAGTCGTGTCCGACTCTATGCAACCCCATAGACGGCAGCCTAAATATGTGCAAAACAAAAGAACATTCTTTAATCTGAAATAGATGTCAAATTGTGGGTTAAAAAATTTTAAGATACAGTTTTGAGTTCCTAATCTAATAAAGAAAACTAAGGTAGTACTATGAATTAGCTACACAAAAGCCATTCATAACTCCAATTTCCTCTTTTCTTCCTCTAATAATCAGGCTGGAATGGTAGCTTATTTTCCCTGATTGCCTTAGAGGACATAACATGAGAATCAGTTCTGCCCAGGAAATGTGAACAGAAGTTGCTGAGTAGGAATTCTGGCAAGGTTTTGAAAGGAATATATTAAGTCCATCTCCTTGCCTTTAGCCTTTTGCTTTCCCCCTTCTTCCACCTGGAATGTGATGTAATATCTAGGAGGACAGGACCATCTTATGGCCAGTGGCAAAAGACATATGTATAAAATGGCAATTAGGAAAAAGGAAGGAGGTGTCATTGAATAACAACCCCAGGCTCCTTATTCTGTGGAATAAAAAAAGCTCATAGTTGTTGAGCCTAACTTTATTTGAAGCCAAACAGAATTTTAACAAATACAAAATGTGTGCCTGAAAATTGGGGTGTTAAACAAACAAAAATGAAAATATTAATTTTGCTAAGCATAAAAGCAGTAGGACTTTGAGAGACAATGTCCTGACAGTTTCTGGGAAGGAGGGTATTGATTCTTGTTATACTTAGAAAAACATTCCCTGCCATAGATGACTTGCTGACACAGGTTTCAACTTTAACAAAAAGAATAAGAAAATTCAGAATCTTGACCAGTGCCAGTTTCAGCAAACTCCCACCAGAAAGGGTGGGTCTTCCAGATTTGGTCCACCAAATTTGCAAATCAAAGAGAGATGTTCTTTATAGCTGCAAATTGTATTGACTAAGATTACCATAATTTGGAATCTTGTAAGTGTTGAAAGGACAAATTTAAGTTCAGAATGGGGAAATCAGAAAAACAGAGGAGTCTGTATATTTGAAAATGTTAAATGCTGCAGGGGGTAAGTATCAGCCTTACAGGAAATACAAGTGAACCTCTTTAGTATTTCTCAAGCCTCTTAAAACAGACTGCCATTCAAAGGTTTGGAAGTAGCTAAAAAACTTCACTAAAGTCCCCATTTTTAAATTTCATCAAAGAAATTGCATCAAATTAAGGGTCAGGAAGATGGATAGAGTAGAAAGTCAAACACCTAAGAATCAAAATGTTTAAATTAGGATTAAATATAGATGAGATCTGTAATTACTTTCTCCTAGATATGACCAAACACAAATTAACTGAGCACTTACTAATTTTAAAGAGAATTAAATTGCCATTTATTTTCCAAATATAACCTCAAGAGCAAGTGAATGTCCAAAGTTAAGACAAATTCCAGGCCCCTAAACTCAGACCAATAGAAGAGAACTCGAGAAAGTTCCACAGCCCTTAGTAAGGGTATCATCTTTCATGTCCACCTCAGGTATCACCAAGGAGGATGAGACATAAGGCAGGTCTTCCCAAGAACAGAAGTAAAGACAGACTGAGGATTTTTCTCCATCATAAGAGAATATCATCCCTTTTCCTAAAGAGCAAGATTAGATAACAGTAATGGATAAGTTGTTTTTCACTTATCATTCTCCCTTCTCCAAATGAAAATTTTATTTCAGATATCTCACAGTTCTCTATCACTGTAAACTGGATACATCAAAACAAATAACTTGTCATTTAAATCTATATGCTATCTGGTCACATCTATATCTTTTAGAAAAACAGCATGTGACCCTGATATGCTCAACTTGAAACTGGATGCTTTAAGCAAATCATACTTTTAGATTCTGTCTCTCATGGAGAAGGTGAGTACCTTAACTCTAAACTTAGAAATAAGATATTGAGTCACTAAGAGATTGTGACAGACAAGGCTGGTTAGTTCTCCAAAGGCATTTATAATCTGTGTTTGTTTTGCCTTTCCCTATTACAGAAGATATAGCTGCAATCCATATTGACTCAGATGCCCCTAATTTCTAATCTTATAAGTGTTGAAAGGACAAATTCAGGTTCAGCATGGAGAAATCAAGAAAACAGGGTTTCCTTACTATCCTACCTTGAGAAAAACAGAGGTTATGAGATCCCATTCTGGACAATGAGATGTTTGTTGAAGCTAAAGAGGAACTTAATTGGAGAGGTTCTTTTTGTTCTGTTTTGTTTGTTTGTTTAAGAGACAGATCTGAAAGGCTTCTTGACTTCTTGACTCCAGCTTGTTTCCATTACTTCCCCCTACCCCTACCTAGAACATGAATTTCAAGTATATAAGTACAGCAATCATTTTCTGACCACAAGGATGAAAAAGTCATGAAATAAATTTTGATGGAAGAGGAATATTGAACACTTTGGATCTATGATAATATACTTGAAAGATTATACTAGTCTGGGATTTCCTTTTCCAGAATTCTTGCTTTATGAGATAAGTAAACTCTAAAAGTATATTGATTAACTATTATTAATAGCAAAATCTCTTCAAAATTTAGTAGCTTATCACTCTTTTATCCATGGTAAGCCTATATATAAGATAGGATGACTTGGCAGTGTATCTGCCTCACATGTTTTTCATTCTTTTCTGGGACTAGCAGAATAGCCCAAACAAACTTTTATGGTGATGGCAGAAGCATAAGAAAGCAAATGACAATCCAAAATGTTTCTTAAGGTCTAGACTTTAAACTGGCATGCTTCTTCTATTGGCTAAAGCAGCCACAAAGCTGAACTCTAGTCAAAAGATGGGAAATATGTAATAGGTAAGAAACTTTGTATTCTGTTACAAGTTAATTACTAAAAGGATGTTGCCTATAAGTTTAAATTATACAGAGTGGCCCATCTCTGGGAACTCTTCCTTCCATATGATAATCATAAAACTAAAATACCTTTATTTAGCTCACAGGAACTCTCTGACCCCCCACTCCACCACTGCCTTTTCAATAAGAACAATCACAAGCTGGGTCCTGGAACAAGTATTAGGATGGTCAGTCATACGACAAAGGTATAGATGAAGCAGTCATTGGTCAAACAGGAGATGTACAAAGAGCAATAGAACAGTCATCTTGAGAGGCCTAACCATACATATATTTCTGGTGATTTTGAGTTCTTTTCTGGTCTGCCTATTTAAACAATGGTTATAAAAACAATAACATACATTTACATTCATAGAAAATGAATATTGTGCTGATAAGCAAACTTACTAACATATAAGTAACATATTCTTGTTTGTAGTTAAATGGTTTACCAACTTCTTTTTAAGTCTTAATTACAAGCAAGTTAATCTTTAAAACAGTACAATAATATAAATAAATAAGATGGGGTTTAAAATAAAACATTAAAATTCTTAGTAAGATTTTTTTCAAAATTTGCTATTGCAAGTGAAGGCTGTATACGTGTAATACTAAACACATATTCCCTGTATTAAGGAACAGATGATAAAAATAGCATTCATCCAGAAAATAGAATAGTTGCACATGTACTGTCTGTCTTTCAGACAATCATTACCCTATTGAATACCCAGGCTTCCTAAAAACATGATAAATAATAGTTCATAGAGCAAAGAGTCACCTGGGTCCTATTTATCAGACAAAATCCAGTCAGGTAGCTGTTTAACAGATAGTCATCCAGGCTCTTTTACTAAATTAAACCCAGCTGGATTAGTCTAGAGATGGATGCTATCTCAGGGTCAGTCATCAAAACCAAGGCCTATGCATGTTCTGGGATCTACTTAGATTGAACTTGGGTTTGTCATTATCACACATTCTCATGACTATAGGAAAACGCCCTGTTAGGGCTGAGCCAGAGGGGCCTCTGCCTTGTGTCTTGTGTTTTAGAAGGTCCTCTCCTCTCCCCCGGGTTTCCTTGGTGGTTCAGATGGTAAGGAGGGAGACCTGGGTTTGATCTCTGGTTTGGGAAGATCCCCTGGAAGAGGGCATGCCAACCCACTCCAGTATTCATGCCTGGAGAATCCCCATGGACAGAGCAGGATGGTGGGCTACAGTCCATGGGGTCGAAAGAGTCAGAAACCACTGAGCAACTCAGCACAGCTCCTCTCTTTCCCATGTTTCTTTCTCCTCTCCTCTCTTGAGCAACACACACACACACATACACACACACTTAAAATTTAATTAAAAAACACACAAACCAGTCTATCATTTGGAATGCAATGTGCAGCAATAGCAGACAACAAGTAGCTCAAAATTACCGCTGTCCTAAACTCCTATTTAACATATACACAAAAATACATATAAAGTAGGTAAACAATGAGAACCTACTATATAGCACAGGGAAATATACTCAATATTTTGTAATAAACTATAATGGAAAAAAAAATCTGAATCACTGCTGTACACTTGAAACTAACACAACATTGTAAATTAACAATACTTCAATACTGAGTGACTGAACTGACTGAGAACTGTAACCCAGAAGAAAACCTCTCAGCTAACTCTGAAGAATCACTCTGGAGAAACATGGTTTTCAGCAGAGTTTTAAATGTCAGAACAAAGAAAGAAGAAGAATAAACAGAGAAGAGCAGAGATTCAAAAACTATCAATGAACAATGAATCAATGTGAACAAAAGATCCATTCAGAATGTCAATTAGGCCAAGCTTTTTAATGTAACAAAGTATAAAACATTTCTTCATATTCTGTTAAATTATATATGGCAAGCAACATTTTGTTGTTCAATCAGTCATGTCAAACTTGTTGAGACCCCTTGGATTGCAGCATGCCAAGCTTCCCTGTCCATCACCATCTCCTGGAGCTTGTTCAAACTCATGTCCATTGAGTCAGTGATACCATCCAACCATCCTGTCCTCTCTCATCCCCTGCTCCGCCTGCCTTCAACCTTTCCCAGCATCAGGGTCTTTCCCAATGAATCAAGTCTTCACGTCAAGTGGCCAAAGTATTGGTGCTTCAGCTTCAGCATGACTTCTTCCAATGAATATTTAGGATTGATTTCCTTTAGGATTGACTGGTTTGATCTCCTTGCAGTCCAAGGGACTCTCAAGAGTCTTCTCCAGCACCATGGTTTGAAAACATCAATTCTTCAGTGCTCAGCCTCCTTTATGGTCCAACTCTCACATCCTTACATGACTACTGGAAAAACCATAGCTTTGACTAGATGGACCTTTGTCAGCCAAGTAATGTCTCTGCTTTTTAATATGCTGTCTAGGTTTGTCATAACTTTTCTTCCAAGGAGAAAGTGTCTTTTAATTTCATGACTGTGTCACCATATGCAGTGATTTTGGAGCCCAAGGAAATAAAGTCTGTCACTATTTCCATTGTTTCTCTATTTATTTGCCATAAGGTGATGGGACTGGATGCCATGATCTTAGTTTTTTAATGTTGAGTTTTAAGCTAGCCTTTTCACTCTCCTACTATTTGAGTTTTGTTTGGTAGTGAAGTAGTTTTTTAAAAAAATACATTTATCAGAAACGACAAATAAAATATTGTTACTTTCTGCAGCTATGTATCTGAGAGGGTCTCTTTCAATACTTTAACCAAAACATCATATGCCAACAGAATGAACATAGAAGTAAGATAAGAATATCACCCATCTTAGTAGGTATAAAAATCTAGTTCTTTACTTAGATATTAATAAGATTTTTAAAAATTTAAAAAGTAACTTTCATATCCCTTTTTGTTTTGGAAAATATATATAATCCTTAAAAATATATTAAACACAGAAAGTTAAAAAGGGTTTAAAGTAGAACAGAAAAGTGAGAAACAGGAAATGTCAAAGTAGTAATAAGTTTCTCAAAAGAGATATTGAGGTTTCCATGCAAAATGATCTTGAGTTCACACTTTAAAGCATACCTATTGATCACATGGATCATTGAAAAAGCAAGAGAGTTCCAGAAAAACATCTATTTATGCTTTATTGACTATGCCAAAGCCTTTGACTGTGTGGATCACAATAAATTGTGGAAAATTCTGAAAGAGATGGGAATACCAGACCACCTGACCTGCCTCTTGAGAAACCTACATGCAGGTCAGGAAGCAACAGTTAGAACTGGACATGGAACAACAGGCTGGTTCCAAATAGGAAAAGGAGTACATCAAGGCTGTATATTGTCACCCTGCTTATTTAACTTATATGCAGAGTACATCATGAGAAATGCTGGGCTGGAGGAAGCACAAGCCGGAATCAAGGTTGCCGGGAGAAATATCAATAACCTCAGACATGCAGATGACACCACTCTTATGGCAGAAAGTGAAGAAGAACTAAAGAACCTCTTGATGAAAGTGAAAGAGGAGAGTGAAAAGGTTGGCTTAAAGCTCAACATTCAGAAAACGAAGATCATGGCATCTGGTCCCGTCACTTCATGGGAAATAGATGGGGAGACAGTGGAAACAGTGTCAGACTTTATTTTTTTGGGCTCCAAAATCACTGCAGATGGTGATTGCAGTCATGAAATTAAAAGACACTTACTCCTTGGAAGGAAAGTTATGACCAACCTAGATAGCATATGAAGAAGCAGAGACATTACTTTGCCAACAAAGGTCAGTCTAGTCAAAGTTATGGTTTTTCCAGTGGTCATGTATGGATGTGAGAGTTGGACTATAAAGAAAGTTGAGCATCGAAGAATTGATGCTTTTGAACTGTGGTGTTGGAGAAGACTCTTGAGAGTCCATTGGACTGCAAGGAGATCCAACCAGTCCATCCTAAGGAGATCAGTCCTGGGTGTTCATTGGAAGGACTGATGCTGAAGCTGAAACTCCAATACTTTGACCACCTGATGCGAAGAGCTGACTCATTTGAAAAGACCCTGATGCTGGGAAAGATTGAGGGCAGGAGGAGAAGGGAACGACAGAGGATGAGATGGTTTGATGGCATCACCTACTCAATGGTCATGGGTTTGGGTCGACTCCAGAAGTTGATGGACAGGGAGGCCTGGCGTGCTGCAATTCCCGGGGTCGCAAAGAGTCAGACAGGACTGAGCAACTGAACTGAACTGAACTGATTCATCACAAATGATAGCAATAGAACATTTTGGAAATAAAATTAATATGTGCAGTAATTCTAAAAACAAAATGATAAATAAATCATTATAGGTTAGAAATTATAAACTAAGCATGAAGTCTCAGATCTATTTGGGATTAAATTCAGAATCAGATAGATGCTACCAGTTCTCTTGGCCTTTCCAGAGTAACTGGAACACAAACACTTCCTACAGATGATTTGGAGGAGAAAGAGCCAGGCTTAGAGTATAAAATCAGTGTCTGGAATAAACTCTCTTCATTCATGGAAAGATGCTGAGCCTAACTGTAATTATTCCCTGTGGATATGACCTATGGACTTGGTTGGCATAGAGACAACCACCCAATAAGCACTAATGCCAACTTAATAACTAACTCCATGAGCAGGTATGAGGTAGGTCCAGTGTCACCATGGGATAGATGCCAAGAATCTTATATATGGCCTGCCTCTTGACTGAGATAGAGAATGGGCAGGTAAAGAAAAATACAATGAAAGGACAAGAGAGAAAGCAAACAGAATAAAAAAAAAAAAAATAGGTCTTGGTGAGCCAGCACATGAACACCATAAAACCCTTAAAAAATAAAACAACAGTAGAAATTAGAGCCAACAAAATTTAATAATTACACAATGTGAAAATAATATCTTTGAAATAGTTTTAAGATACATACTTTCAAATAATTAAAGAGAAAATAGAAGCAATGATATCTGTAAAAGTAAAAACAACCTCCAGCATTTACTGCTTGTAGCCATTATGAGAAAATTGAGACAGAAATTAGACAAATGTAGATGATTATAGGAGAGACACCGCTAGAAATATAGCATATAAACAATTTTTGTAATCAAGTTTACAGAATTATATAGGGAATATCCTCTAGACTTGTCCAATAGAAGTTTCTATGGTGGTAGAAAGATTCTATTTCTGCATTGTCCAATATGGTAGCCTCGTTCTAGCTATTGAGCAATTCAAACATAACTACTAAAATTGGGGAATTAAACTTTGCTTTATTTTTAATTATAATTAATTTAAATGTGTTTAAATAAGCATACATGGCTAGTACCTGACTTATAAGATAACAAAGATAGAAAATAGTCAAAGAAAAAAAAATAAAATAGAAGTTTGAAATATAGCTCTCAAGAATTTGTTCAGAGAGTGGCATAAAGAGATAAATACAAATATATAAAAGCACAAATAATAAAGAATGAAGGTAGATTGAGACTCTAAAATACATTTCTAAATGAATTTCCAGTGGTAGATAATAGAGGGAACATTGAAGCATCACTGTGTGAAGAGATAATGGTGAAAAATTACACAGAAATAAAGACAGAAGATTTCAGATTGAAAACACCTGCTGTGATTAAGAAAATAAAGACATGTCTAAATATAATCCAGTGAAACTGCAGAAGAACAATGGTAGAGAAAAACAATAATAAACCCTAAAAACTACAAAAGGGAAAGAGTATCTACAACTGAATGACAGCTAGATGCACAGAAAACTTTTCATCAGAAACAGTATTGGCCAGCAAAAAAGAGTAAGATTTTCAGAATGAACTAATAATCTATAATTCAATGGTAGATAAACTTTTGTTTGTGAGGCAAACTAATTACTTTTTAAATAAATAATACAAACAAGAGTATTTATTTTATAGATCATAGATCTTTCATGAAGGAAGCATTAAAAGAAGCATTTCACCATGAAGAAACGTTTACTCATGAATGGGATTCAAGAAAAGAAGGAACCAAAAAATGAGCAAATAAACAGTGATAAATTTTACTATTACAACTCTTAGGTTGTAAATAACAGACGTGTAACAAAGCAAAGTCTTTCATTAGTTAAAAGGAAATTTTTTGTGTCAAATAAGTGGAAAATTCTGAGGAAGGTCAACTGAGCAGATTGATCCAGTGGCCCTCAAAAATCCAGTCAAAGATCCAATTTCCTTTTGTTTATCAATTCTATCACCCACAGCTTCATTCTACAGGTGAGTCCTTTGTAAGGATAACTTTCAATATATCTGCTTTATTTTTTGGCTATAATGAATGCATTATTGAATTTCTATGATGGCAGATGATAAAATTGTGCACATAAGAAGGAAGAGAGGTAGGATACTTCAGTGGGTATTTTTAAAATGCAACATTTTTTGTCTTGTTTTGATTTTCTATGAGAAGGATACAGATTCTGAATTGATTTGGAATTGTTACAAAAGCATAAAGCTTGATGTATGTGTTAAAAATTTAAGAATACACATTGAAGACTAAAATAAAATTTATAGTTTGCAGCTAAGGGATAAACAGGAAATAAAGCAAATGTTTAAATTATCAGAATTTATAAAAAGCTAAAGTAAAAGTAAAAAAGACATGATAAATTGAAAACTGAAAGAAAACCTGACTGAAATATATTTGAATATATTAATAAAAAATTAAAATTAATATAAGCATATTTAATTCATCTATTAAAAGACAAAGACCATAAGACTTGTGAAAAAACTCTGGCTATATACTCTACATGAAAAAACATACTGAAAAAAATGAGATAGAATGACTGTAAAAGCTATACTTCACAAATATTACCCAACAGAAATTGTGTTATTATAATTTTAATGTCAGAAAAAATAGAATTTAAAGTAAAATATTAGTAAAGAGGAAGAGAGAAACTATCAGATAGTAAAAAAGGAAAAATTTACTCAAGATATCTGTACCATAAACATGTAGAACCTTTGTAACACTTCTTGTAATCAAACATGACACAATTGACAGAATTGGAGGGAAAGACTGAACAACCTATGTTCGTGCTGGGGAGTTTTTCACCCAGCTATCTCAGAAAATTATGGATCAGGAAAATCCTCAAATTAAGTAAAGGCATGGAAGATTTAAATTACACAGATAATCATCTTGATCAAATAGCTTTAAATATAATACTGTGCTACATAAAAATATAGATTCTTTTCTAGCACACATGAATACTGTGCAACAATTGACCACATAAAAATTATAAATATGGAAGGATATATGATATATATATATATACACATATATATATATATATATATATATATATATATATAACATTCTCAAGTGAAATGCTGCTTTATTCAGAAAGCCCTTGGAATTAATTGTTAGTTAGAACTCAGGAAAAGGGAAGAAATGAGTAAAATGCTATTCATTAGGAGAGTCTGTGTTCCAGTAGTTTGGTTTCAGGACTAGATCATAGGCAGAAATGGATAGGAATATCACCTCATAGAGTAGATGGTTGAAGTTGTATAGGAATAGAGTGTGATCAAATTAAAATATTTCAATTTTGTTCTATAACTCTCTCACCTTTAAAATTCATTAAAAATCTATTGAATGCAACAAACATTTAACAGTGGTACTTTAGAAAATAAAGTGGAATTGGACATATTCTCTTTTAGGAGTGGTCTGGATGAAACCAATCACACTTTAGCAGTAACATCAAAGGAGAGAAGAGATGAACCAAGGTGAGTCCAGATGGAACAACCTGATAGACAAAAATGACCCTTTGGTTTCAGAAATAGAGAGAGGCATGACAGACTTTCAACAACTGTGGGGATGAATGCTTATGCAGTTAACTCTTAGAATAATAAATGAAAGAGTAACCCCTTTATGGGGACATTCAGGTTAACTTCCATAAAATACCTTATTTGATTGAAGAATATGGCTTAGTAAACTCAAGGGAAGCCTATTTTTCTGTAAAAACAGATATTTCAGTCTGACATGCCTAAAATAAATTTGCCACTATGTCTTTACTACACAGATAAAGGATCTACTTTGGAAAACAAGTAAGCCAAAGACATTGTGTTTCTATTAAGAAAGCAATGTAGATATCTTATTAAAAAGAAAATCTTTTCAAAAGGATGAATTAGTACTCTAAAAAGAATTCCCGCTGGCTAAAGCATTTAAAATAATTCTAAGCATATTTTTAAACTCTAGTTCCATAGAATTTTAATTTGATTGTGAAGAACGCACACTTTTTTCACTATAAACCCTTCTTTCATAAGATTTTATTCTTGTACTAGGCATGTAAGAGTAAATAACAGTGTCTCGGGAAGTCTTTTAAACTTAAAAAAAATCTCAATTTTCATCAACTCAGGTGGACTGAAATTGCTAACATGTTGAATGTTCAAGAATAACTGTTGATATATTGATATGTTGATATATTCATCAGTTAATTGAGACTTCATTTTTTAAGATTTCAAAGTTTATTGGAAAAACAGAGATCAACACTAAATCACTCTTGCTTTATAACTTGATATGAGTGCCTTAAAATGAACTTTATCTATACAAACACTTGCTGTTGGGGGAGCTGTAGAACTGATAGAACATGAACCTACTACATGGATCTTAGTAGCAGACTTATTACTGCTTCCCTTCCCAATCTGAAAAAAATACACTAAGGAAGCATCTAAGCAATTTTAAATTCTCAATGGAAGAGTTTACAACATCCAGGCAAAACTTTATCTTGGCTAGCCATTATGAAAGGTTATGATATCTGAACTGAAAGTTCCAATTTAACACACTTAATATTTCACAGCTTTCCTGCACTTTCTTGAATGTGTCAACCGATTTCACTCCAAGCCAAAAACAGAGACAGCCCTCTCACAAGCTACTTGATAAGAGCATGTGGAAGAATCAGTCATCATTATTAGAGATAAACAATTCAGAGTGTTTTCTACTAAATGCATTATCTTTGATTCATAGAGTATCTTCACATCTGAAATTGTTTTAATGACAAAAATACTTGTTTCCATTTAAAATGTATTATTTTTTTCTTATTTATGGCTTTAAACAAATCATACCAGGCAAAAAATATGGGACTTCCCTGGTGGTATAGTGGATTGGAGTCCACCTGCCCATGCAGAGGACACAGGTTTAATCCCTGATCTGAGATGATTCCACATGCCACAGAGCAACAAAGTCCATGTGCCACAACTACTGAGCCTGTGCTCTAGGGCCTTCAAGCCACAATTACTGAAGCCCTGGAGCCCTACCACCTACACACTGCAACTACTGAAGCCCATGTGCCTGGAGCCTGTGTTCCACAACAAGAGAAGCCACTGCAGTGAGAAGCCCATGCATTGCAGTGAAGAGTAACCCATGCTCACCACAACTAGAGAAAGCCCACACATGGTGACAAAGACACATCACAGTCAAAAATTAAATAAGAACATAAGTAAAAAGACCCCAGATAACCAAAGCAATCTTGAGAAAGAAGAATGGAGCTGGAGTAATCAACTGCTGGAAAGTTGATCCCTCAGGAAGGGTTGTCTTTTCATCTGATTTATAGCTTCCTTTCTGTGGTACATATACAATGGAATATTACTCAGCCATAAAAAGGAATGAATTTAAGTCAGTTCTAATAAGGTAGAAGAACCTAGAGCCTGTTATACAGAGTTAAGTCAGAAAGAGAAAAATGAATATTATATATTAATGCATATATATGAAATCTAGAAAAATGGTACTAGTGAACCTATTTGCAGTGCAAGGATAGAGATGAAGACATAAAGAACAGACTTTGGAAAGACCAGAGCCAAGATGGTGGAGGAATAGGATGGGGAGACCACTTTCTCCCCTACAAATTCATCGAAAGAACAATTGAACACTGAGCAAATTTCACAAAACAACTTCTGATCACTAGCAGAGGACATCAGGCGCCCAGAAAAGCAACCCATTGTCTTCAAAGGGAGGTAGGACAAAATATAAAAGATAAAAAGAGAGACAAAAGAGCTAGGGTCGGAGACCCGTCCTGGGAAGGGAGTCTTAATAGAGGAAGTTTCCAATCACCAGGAAACTCTCACACTGGCGGGTCTGGGGGAAGTTTTCGAATCTCAGAGGGCAACCTAACTGGGAGGAAAAATTAAATAAGGCCCACAGATTACGTGCCTAAAAGCAACTCCCAGCAGATAAGTACCCCAGATGCCCGCACCCGCCCCGCCCCCAACAAGTGGGGGCGGAACGGAGAGGAGCGGGCGGCATTGCTTAGGGTAAGGACTGGCCCGAAGGCCCTGAGAGCAATCGGTGGGAGCTCTTTTAACCTGTGGGATAGCAAGAGAGAAAATTAACCAGCCAGAACACACCGCCGGCCGTTCGCAAAACAAAGGGACTGAGAAACTCCAGAGAAGAGCTAGCCTGCGGCGGACCGGCCCATCCCCGCCAGAGGTAGGAGGCAGGGGCGAGGGGGAAAGGGGCAAACTCAGCCCCAGAAAAGGCACCCCCTCCCACACTGCAAACAGGCCTCTGGTTTCTATCTAAAGACTCCCAGAGATTCTGGATGGTCGTCGACATCCGTCGCCGGGAGGGTCGCGGCTAGAGGCCAGCTCCTGAGGACAAACACAAGCCGCAGGCAACCGACCGGTGCGCAAAAATTGAGGCTGGGGCCGCGGAGGGAAAAGGGCGTGCTGCACCCCGGGGAGAGTGCGCCCGTCAAGCCCCTGGCTGCCTGAGCCGCTCAGGCCGGGGAAGGCACAAAACGCAGGTGCAACCGAGTCTGCGCTTTTGTGGAGTACCCGAAAATTGGAACTGCAAGCAACGCAGGGCCCGCTCCATATAGAGCAGCCGGGAGCCTGAGCAGTGTAGACGGCGAAAGCACACACACCGGTGAGCAGGGCAAACCCAGTGTGGCCGGAACACTGTGAGTTGTACCCACACACAGCGATATCTGTCTGCAGCGCCCCGCCCTCCCCGTAGCAGGACTGAACTAGCGAACCTAAATAAGAGATCACCTCCGCCCACCTGTGTCAGGGTGGAAATTAGACACCGAAGAGACGGCAAACAGAAGCCAAATAAACAAAGGAAACCGCTTCAGAAAGGACCCGTGCAACAGATTAAAATCCCTGAAGGTAACACTGACTACACTGGAAGGGGCCTATAGATATCGAGAAGTGTAAGCTGGAAAGAGGAGCTATCTGAAATTGAACTGAACCCACACTGAGAGCAACAGCTCCAGAGAAATTCCTAGATATACATATTTTTTTTTAATTAAAAAAAAATTATTTTTTTCTCCTTTTTAAAAAAATTTTTTCTCTCTTATTTTCTTTTAAAATTCCCTATTACTCCCCCGTTACTCCTCAACTTTCATTTTCATATATTTTTATCATTTTTTTAATTAGGGGAAAAAATTTTTTTTTCTTGGTTTTGTTTTTTTTTTCTTTTTTTTCTTTTTCTTGTTTTTCTCTCCTATTTCCTTTTAAAGTCCTCTAATACTCCTCTATTATTCCTTAATTTTCATTTTCATTTCACTATAACCTTGCAAAAAAAAAAAATAGAGAAGCCCTATTTTTAAACTTCATATATATTTCTAAATTTTTTTGTGTGTTTTTGCTTTTAAATATTGTATTTCAAAGAGTCTAACCTCTATGCTAGATTTTTAATCTTTGTTTTTCAGTATGTGATATAAATTTTGGACATTTAAGAATCCAATATTTAGTTCACATTTCTATTCAGAAGTGTGTTGACTACTCTCTCCCACTTTTGACTCTCTGTTTTATACCTCAGAACACCTCTATTTCCTCCTTTCCCCTTCTCTTCCCAATCCAATTCTGTGAATCTTTGTGGGTGTCTGGGCTATGGAGAACACTTTGGGAACATATAACTGTGTAGATCTCTCTCTCTCCACTTGAGTCCCCTTTTTCTCCTCCTGCTCACCTCTATCTCCTTTCTCTCTTTCCTATTCTTCATGTAACTCTATGAACCTCTCTGGTTGTCCCTTACGGTGGAGAATCTTTTCACCATTAACCTAGAAGTTTTATTATCAGTGCTGTATAGTTGGAGAAGTCTTGAGACTACTGGAAGAATAAAACTGAAATCCAGAGGCAGGAGACATAAGCCCAAAACCTGAGAAAACCAGAAAACTCCTGACTACATGGAACATTAAGGAATAAGAGACCATCCAAAAGACTCCATACCTACACCAAAACCAACCACCACCCAAGAGCCAATAAGCTCCAGAACAAGACATACCATGCAAATTCTTTAGCAACGCAGGAACATAGACCTGAGTGTCAACATATAGGCTGCCCAAAGTCACAAACCTAACACATAGACCCATCGCAAAACTCATTACTGGACACTCCATTGCACCCCAGAGAGGAGAAATCCAATTCCACGCACCAGAACACTGACACAAGCTTCCCTAACCAGGAAACCTTGACAAACCAGTCGTCCAACCCCACCCACTGGGTGAAACCTCCACAATAAAAAGGAACCACAGACCACCAGAATACAGAAAGCCCACTCCAGACACAGCAATCTAAACAAGATGAAAAGGCAGAGAAATACCCAACAGGTAAAGGAACATGAAAAAAGCCCACCAAGTCAAACAAAAGAGGAGGAGATAGGGAATCTACCTGAAAAAGAATTTATAATAATGATAATAAAAATGATCCAAAATCTTGAAAACAAAATGGAGTTACAAATAAATAGCCTGGAGACAAAGATTGAGAAGATGCAAGAAATGTTTAACAAGGACCTAGAAGAAATAAAAAAGAGTCAATTAAAAATGAATAATGCAATAAATGAGATCGAAAACACTCTGGAGGGGACCACGAATAGAATAACAGAGAAAGAAGATAGGATAAGTGAGGTAGAAGATAAAATGGTGGAAGTAAATGAAGCAGAGAGGAAAAAAGAAAGAAGAATCAAAAGAAATGAGGACAACCTCAGGGACCTCTGGGACAATGTGAAACACCCCAACATTAGAATCATAGGAGTCCCAGAAGAAGAAGACAAAAAGAAAGGCCATGAGAAGTTACTCGAGGAGATAATAGCTGAAAACATCCCTAAAATGGGGAAGGAAATAGCCACCCAAGTTCAAGAAACCCAGAGAGTCCCATACAGGATAAACCCAAGGCAAAACACCCCAAGACACATATCAAATTAACAAAGATCAAACACAAAGAACAAATATTAAAAGCAGCAAGGGAGAAACAACAAATAACACACAAAGGGATTCCCATAAGGATAACAGCTGATCTATCAATAGAAACCCTTCAGGCCAGAAGGGAATGGCAGGGCATACTTAGAGTAATGAAAGAGAATAACCTACAACCTAGATTACTGTACCCAGCAAGGATCTCATTCAGATATGAAGGAGAACTCAAAAGCTTTACAGACAAGCAAAAGCTGAGAGAATTCAGCACCACCAAACCAGCTCTTCAACAAATCCTAAGGATCTTCTCTAGACAGGAAAAACAGAAAGGTTGTATAAACGTGAACCCCAAACAACAAAGTAAATGGCAACAGGATGATACCTATCAATAATTACCTTAAATGTAAATGGGTTGAATGCCCCAACCAAAAGACAAAGGCTGGCTGAATGGATACAAAACCAAGACTCCTATATATGGTATCTACAAGAGACCCACCTCAAAACAAGGGACACATACAGACTAAAAGTGAAGGGCTCGAAAAAAATATTTCATGCAAACGGAGACCAAAAGAAAGCAGGAGTTGCAATACTCATACCAGATAAAATAGACTTTCAAATAAAGTCTGTGAAAAGAGACAAAGATGGACACTACATAATGATCAAAGGATCAATCCAAGAAGAAGATATAACAATTATATATGCACCAACATAGGAGCACAGCAATATGTAAGGCAAACGCTAACGAGTATGAAAGAGGAAATTAATAGTAACACAATAATAGTGGGAGACTTTAAAACCCCACTCACAACTATGGATAATCAACTAAACAGAAAATTAACAAGGAAACACAAACTTTAAATGACACAATGGACCAGCTAGACCTAATTGACATCTATAGGACGTTTCACCCCAAAACAATCAACTTCACCTTTTTCTCAAGTGCACATGGAACCTTCTCCAGAATAGATCACATCCTGGGCCAGAAATCTAGTCTTGGTAAATTCAAAAAAATTTAAATCATTCCAGTCATCTTTTCTTACCACAGTGCAGTAAGATTAGATCTCAATTACAGGAAAAAAATTATTAAAAATTCAAACATATGGAGGTTAAACAACACGCTTCTGAATAACCAACAAATCATAGAAGAAATCAAAAAAGAAATCAAAATATGCATAGAAATGAATGAAAATGAAAACACAACAACCCAAAACCTATGGTACACTGTAAAAACAGTGCTAAGGGGAAGATTCAGAGCATTACAGGCCTACCTCAAGAAACAAGAAAAAAGTCAAATAAATAACCTAACTCTACACCTAAAGCAACTAGAGAAGGAAGAAATGAAGAACCCCAGGGTTAGTAGAAGGAAAGAAATCTTAAAAATTAGGGCAGAAATAAATGCAAAAGAAACTAAAGAGACCATAGCAAAAATCAACAAAGCTAAAAGCTGGTTTTTTGAAAAAAATAAACAAAATTGACAAACCATTAGCAAGACTCATTAAGAAACAAAGGGAGAAGAACCAAATTAACAAAATTAGAAACGAAAATGGAGAGATCCCAACAGACAACACTGAAATACAAAGGATCATAAGAGACTACTACCAGCAGCTCTATGCCAATAAAATGGACAACTTGGAAGAAATGGACAAGTTCTTAGAGAAGTATAACTTTCCAAAACTGAACCAGGAAGAAATAGAAGATCTTAACAAACCCATCACAAGCAAGGAAATCGAAACTGTAATCAGAAATCTTCCAGCAAACAAAAGCCCAGGACCAGATTGCTTCACAGCTGAATTCTACCAAAAATTTAGAGAAGAGCTAACACCTATCTTACTCAAACTCTTCCAGAAAATTGCAGAAGAAGTTAAACTTCCAAACTCATTCAATGAGGCCATCATTACCTTAATCCCAAAACCAGACAAAGATGCCACAAAAAAAGAAAACTACAGGCCAATATCACTGATGAACATAGATGCAAAAATCCTTAACAAAATTCTAGCAAACAGAATCCAACAATATATTAAAAAAATCATACACCATGACCAAGTGGGCTTTATCCCAGGAATGCAAGGATTCTTTAATATCCACAAATCAATCAATGTAATACACCACGTTGACAAATTGAAAGATAAAAACCATATGATTATCAATAATTGCAGAAAAAGCCTTTGACAAAATTCAACATCCATTTATGATTAAAACTCTCCAGAAAGCAGGAATAGAAGGAACATACCTCAACATAATAAAAGTTATATATGACAAACCCACAGCAAGCATCACCCTCAATGGTGAAAAATTGAAAGCATTTCCCTTAAAATCAGGAAAGAGATAAGGGTGCCCACTCTCACCAATACTATTCAACATAGTTTTGGGAGTGTTGGTCAAAGCAATCATGGCAGAAAAAGAAGTAAAAGGAATCCAGATAGGAAAAGAAGAAGTGAAACTCTCGCTGTTTGCAGATGACATGATCCTCTACATAGAAAACCCTAAAGACTACCAGAAAATTACTAGAGTTAATCAATGAATATAGTAAAGTTGCAGGATATAAAATTAACACACAGAAATCTCTTGCATTCCTATACACTAACAATGAGAAAACAGAAAGAGAAATTAAGGAAACAATACCATTCACCATTGCAAAAAAAAGAATAAAATACTTAGGAGTATATCTACCTAAAGAAACAAAAGACCTATACATAGAAAACTATAAAACACTGATGAAAGAAATCAAAGAGGACACAAACAGATGGAGAAATATACCGTGTTCATGGATTGGAAGAATCAATATTGTCAAAATGGCTATACTACCCAAAGCAGTCTACAGATTCAATGCAATCCCTATCAAGCTACCAACGGTTATTTTTCACAGAACTAGAACAAATAATTTCACAATTTTTATGGAAATACAAAAAACCTCAAATAGCCAAGGTAATCTTGAGAAAGAAGAATGGAACTGGAGGAATTAACCTGCCTGACTTCAGACTATACTACAAAGCCACAGTCATCAAGACAGTATGGTACTGGCACAAAAACAGAAATAAAGATCAATGGAACAGAACAGAAAGTCCAGAGATAAAACCACGAACCTATGGTCACCTTATCTTCGACAAAGGAGGCAAGGATATACAATGGAAAAAAGACAACCTCTTTAACAAGTGGTACTGGAAAAACTGGTAACCATCTGTAAAAGAATGAAACTAGAACACTTTCTAACACCATACACAAAAATAAACTCAAAATGGATTAAAGATCTAAATGTAAGACCAGAAACTATAAAAGTCCTAGAGGAGAACATAGGCAAAACACTCTCCGACATAAATCACAGCAGGATCCTCTATGACCCACATCCCAGAATATTAGAAACAAAAGCAAAAATAAACAAATGGGACCTAATGAAACTTAAAAGCTTTTGCACAACAAAGGAAACTATAAGCAAGGTGAAAAGACAGCCCTCAGATTGGGAGAAAATAATAGCAAATGAAGCAACAGACAAAGGATTAATCTCAAAAATATACAAGCAACTCCTTCAGCTCAACTCCAGAAAAATAAATGACCCAATCTAAAACTGGGCCAAAGAACTAAACAGACATTTCTCCAAGGAAGACATACAGATGGCTAAAAAACACATGAAAAGATGCTCAACATCACTGATCATCAGAGAAACGCAAATCAAAACCACAATGAGGTACCATCTCACGCCAGTCAGAATGGCTGCTATCCAAAAGTCTACAAGCAATAAATGCTGGAGAGGGTGTGGAGAAAAGGGAACCCTCTTACACTGTTGGTGGGAATGCAAACTAGTACAGTCGCTATGGAAAACAGTGTGGAGATTTCTTAAAAAGCTGGAAATAGAACTGCCATATGACCCAGCAATCCCACTTCTGGGCATACACACCAAGGAAACCAGATCGGAAAGAGATAGGAGCACCCCAATGTTCATCGCAGCACTGTTTATAATAGCCAGGACATGGAAGCAACCTAGATGCCCATCAGCAGACGAATGGATGAGGAAGCTGTGGTACATATACACCATGGAATATTACTCAGCCATTAAAAAGACTTCATTTGAATCAGTTCTAAAGAGATGGATGAAACTGGAGCCCATTATACAGAGAGAAGTAAGCCAGAAAGATAAAGACCATTACAGTATACTAACACATATATATGGAATTTAGAAAGATGGTAACAATAACCCTATATGCAAAAGAGAAAAAGAGACACACATGTACAGAACAGACTTTTGGACTCTGTGGGAGAAGGCGAGGGTAGGATGTTTCAAGAGAACAGCATTGAAACATGTATATTATCAAGGGTGAAACAGATCACCAGCCCAGGTTGGATGCATGAGACAAGTGCTCAGGCCTGGTGCACTGGGAAGACGCAGAGGGGCATCGGGTCGAGAGGGAGGTGGCAGGGGGGATTGGGATGGGGAATACATGTAACTCCATGGCTAATTCATGTCAATGTATGACAAAAACCACTACAATATTGTAAAGTAATTAGCCTCCAACTAATAAAAATAAATGAAAAGAAAAAAGAACAGACTTTGGACATAGCAGGGAGAGCAGAGGAACATGGAAAACAGACTTTGGACACAGCAGGGAGAGAAGAGGCTGGGACAAATTGAGAGGGTAGCACTGAAGCATTTACATTACCGTATGTGAAATAGATAGCTAATAGGAAGTTTCTAATAGGAAGGAGCTCAACACAGTACTCTGTGACAACCTAGAGGGGTGGGATGGAGTGGGGGAGGGGTGTGGGACAGGTTCAAGAGGGAGGCAACATAGGTATATCTATGGTGCACACTGTTGTATGACAGAAGTCAACACAATATTGTAAAGCAATTATCTTCCAGTATAAAATAAATTTTTAAAAATCAGAAAAAATAATTTAAAAATATATGATGCTACAGACCACATCATAAACCCATCATAAGCCCATCATAAACTCCAGCAAATGAGGAATTATACTCTCAATTGTAAACACCACCTAAAGCAGACTGGCCCAGAAAGCCAACCAGTAAGTACAAGTGAATCAAGAAATGGATGTTTCCACAAAAGTCTCTCAAGAAATAAAGCAACATGTTTAGTAAACTCAAGGGACTACTGTATTATTCTTTCATTCATTTAAATATATCCCATTGTAGTATGATGTGATGGCAAAATCTGAATTTATGCTTTAAATATTTATATTTGACTTGGTTATTTAGGCAACTTAAATCTTACCTTCTTCATATACAAAAAGGGGTTAATGATAACATACACCTTGTATACCTAACCACTTGATTATAAGGATTTACAAAAAGGCACTATGAAATCTATTTGTAAATTAACATAGCAATATGTATATTTCATTTAGTTAAAATAATTTCTGTTATTGTTGTTGTTTGTTGTTGTTTTAGTTAAGTCATATCCGACTCCTTTGCGACCCTATGGACTGTAGCCCACCAGGCTCCTCTGTCCATGGGATTTTTCAGGCAAGAATACTGGAGGGTTGCCATTTCCTTCTCCAGGGGAAATCTTCCTGCCCAGGAATTAAACCTGTTGTCTCCTGCACTGCAGGCAGATTCTTTACTGCTGAGCCACTGGGCAAGCAATTTCTGCCCTCAAATTAAGTTAAAGATTATTTCTATCAACGAAGTAGGAGATTTTGTATTTGTCTTAACTTTCCCAATAGCTATGTGTACATCTCTAATTAACCTAATTATAGTTGTTGTTTTATAGTAAAACAGAAAATTTGGGGGGGGGGGGTGAGGTTTCTTCCTGAAGAGCTATTCTTTATTCTTTTATTTTTTTCAAATTTTGTTTATTTATTTATTTTTGGCTGCACTGGGTCTTTGTTACTGCACATGGGGTTTCTTTAGTTGTGGAGAGAAGGGGCTGCTCTTCATTGTGGTAGGCAGTCTTGTCATTGTGGTGGCTTCTCTTTTTGCAGAGCACAGGCTCTAGGATGTGCAGGCTCAGTAGCTGTGGCACATGGGCTGAGTTGCTCCAAGATATGTGGGATCTTTCTGGACAAGGGATTGAATCCATGTTCCCTACTTTGCAAGGTGGATTATTAACCACTGAGCAACCTGGAAAGCTTAAGAGCTATTACTTTCTGATTCAGTTTATATACAAGTGTGAGATCAAAACAAAAAACAAAAAAACACTAAATATCATTCAGACTCTGGAAGTATAGCTTTACTCTTCAGGTCCTAGAAAACACTCGTTTTTAACCATGAAAATGTGTGTGAAGACAGAAAATCTATTAAGCTAATTAAACTTACTGACATATTAAGCATTGAGTTCAAGGACTTGCAGAGTACTAGAGTAGGTCACGGCTTTCAGTGGTAAAGAATCCACCTGCAGTGCAGGAGATGTGGGTTCCACCCCTGGATCAGGATGACCCTCTGGATAAGAAACTGACAGCCCACTCCAATATTTTAGCTGGGGAAATCCCTTGGACAGAGGTGCCTGATGAATTACAGTCCATGGGGCCACAAGAGTCAGGCATGACTTACCAACTAAACCACCACCACCAGAACTGGTCACAAGACATTCTTAAGTCCCTACTTGTATACAACAGTTTGTGTATAAGTGAGTGTTTTGTTCTTTTCAGAATATCCTTTATCTTTTATCAGGAGTTTCCCAATCCCTGAAAGGATAAGAATTACTTACTAAAAGAAACTGGACATTGGGTATATAAGGTAAATCATGAAGGTTGTCATTTGAGCTACCCAATTGTTAAATATGTTTATGGAACTAAGTGTTTATGGATAATCATATACAAAATGCAGAAACACTCTATTAATTTGCCCTTTATTATTTTACTCTTTTTTAAAATTTTCTCTTGCCCTAGAGTCCCTTGGACTGCAAGGAAATTCAACCAGTCCATCCTAAAGGAAATCAGTCCTGGGTGTTCACTGGAAGGACAGATGTTGAAGCTGAAACTCCAATATTTTGGCCACCTGATGTGAAGAGCTGACTCATTTGAAAAGACCCTGATGTTGGGAATGATTGAAGGCAGGATGGGAAGGGGACGACAGAGGATGAGATGGTTAGATGGCATCACCGACTCAATGGACATGAGTTTGGGTAAACTCCAGGAGTTGGTGATGGACAGGGAGGCCTGGCTTGCTGCAGTTCATGGGGTCGCAAAGAGTCAGACACAACTGAGGGACTGAACTGAACAGAGTAAAGAATATTTAAACAATAGAGTCTATGAAAACACAGTGTTCAATGGGATTAATTCTATAAACTATGAATGAATTTTAATCAAGATGTCTTGCAGCGTTCATAACAAAAAATATTTTATTAACTATTCCAATAGCCCTCTTGAAGTGATATAAAAGTTTAAATATTGCCTACAAAGTATTTGAAGTACTGAAGGAATAATAAAAAAGCAAGAAATTACTGTGTTAATATTTTGTGCTACACACCTTTTTGTTTCTTATGTTCTCTTTTATAGGTTTTGCTTTGGGAGTTTAGAAAAACCAATAAAAATTGAACACTAAAATATTAAGCTTATTCATTTTAGAAATTGCCACATTTTGGAATCCAGGGAACTTGCCTCATACAGCCAATTGATTTTTAAATTTTCAATCATAAGTCACTGTATTCTCAGGTAAAAACTTCTCAATTTTGCCTTAATAGTTTCACAGGAAGTCATAAGAAATTGCAAAACTTTTCAAGGTTAGCTCCTGTATTTGTGTCTCTCTATTATTGGAAAGGCACTGAATAAAAACCTCAAACTTTGCTTTTTATTTGTAAGACAGAAGAGTAAATGAAATAAAAATATTGATGATTTTCCTTTATCACTGATTGTTTAAACATAATAAAAATTGGTTCCTTGTCATTTCATTTAAAATATTTGTAAAAGTGAGACGTTCCCTCTTCATTTCTCCATGCACTATAAAGAGTATGGGGAGAAGAAGTTGGCAGGACTGATGTTTTTAAGGGACTTTTTGAACAACATACTTTATAATAACTGAGAGTCTTAAAAAGACACCATATTTATACATCATAAACAAGATTTACATCAATGTAGAAGACTATGTGATCATTTTGTTCTATGCTTTGTACTTTTTAATATTTAAATTTAGGAAAAATTTAAGATAATTTACACAACATGTGTTCTATTTAAAACTAGGATGAGATGGTTGGATGGCATCACCGACTCAATGGACATGAGCTTGGGTGAACTATGGGAGTTGGTGATGGACAGGGAGGCCTGGCGTGCTGTGGTTCATGGGGTCTCAAAGAGTCAGACACTACTCAGCAGCTGAACTGAACTGAACTGAATATTAAATGTAGCCCTTGTATGGTAAACTTTGTTTCAAAGAACAGAAATCTGCTTAAATTCACATAGGTTTGTTGAAGTTTCCAGGGAGAATCTAGCATATATATCTATAAAAGGTATATGCAGGGATTATATGAACTAAAACTTCATTAGATATATTTGTTGTCTTTTCTAACTTTATATCTCTCTATCTTTCTCTTAATAGTTCACTTTTTGCTCTTAACAATTACCCTTTCTATACTACATCAAGGATTTTGTCACATGTCCTTGTACTCCCTTGCATTAGTATGCACAGAGTAGATTTTGTCACCCCATTAATGTTGGGGTTGGCCATTTGCTTTGCTTTAGCCAATGAAATGTTAGCAAACAGACATCATTTTCATGGTTTGAATTCAGTTCATTCCAGTTCAGTTGCTCAGTCATGTCCAACTCTGCCACCACATGGACTGCAGCATGCCAGGCTTCCCTGTCCCAAGCAGCTTTCAGAGCTTACTCAAACTCATGTCCATTGAGTCAGTGATGCCATCCAACCATCTCATCCTCTGTCGTCCCCTTCTCCTCCTGCCTTCAACCTTTCCTAATGTGTCAGTTCTTCGCATCAGGTGGCCAAAGTATTAGACTTTCAGCTTCAACATCAGTCCTTCCAATGAATATTCAGGAATGATTTCCTTTAGAATTGACTGTTTGATTTCTTTGCAGTCCAAGGGACTCTCAAGAACCTTCTCTAGCACCACAGTTCAAAAGCATCAATTCTTTGGTGCTCAGTCTCCTTTATGGTCCAACTCTCACATCCATACATGACTACTGGAAAAACCATAGCCTTGGCTAGACGGACCTTTATTGGCAAAGTCATGTCTCTGCTTTTTAATATATTGTCTAGGTTTGTCATAGCTTTTCTTCCAAGGAGCAAGTGTCTTTCAATTTCATGGCTACAGTCACCATGCAGTGATTTTGGAGCCCCCCAAAATAAAGTCTGTCACTGTTTCCATTGTTTCCCCATCTATTTGCCATGAAGTGATGGGACCAGATGCCATGATCTTAGTTTGGATAATATCATGGTATTATTTAGCTTGGCCTATTGTGCTTCTGTAATTTCCATGAGAATAGCATATTTCAGGAAGCCACAGCCTCATTAACCCGGACTTCAGAACAAAAGTACACAGAGAAATATAGCATCAAACTAAAAGCTTGGAGCCCAGTCTAGCCTGGCCCTGCCTAGCTTATGTTAGCTGAACAATTGGCTACATGCAAACTGACAAGCAGGAAAAAAACAGTTATTATAAGCCACTGAGAGTTTGTAGCCCCAAGCCCTACATGATTTGTATGCTTATATCACATGTCCCAGTACTATCTAACTTTCTAAAGTCTCAATTTCTTAACTCAAAAATTGAAAAAGAATCTGGTTGTTAGTCAAAAATAAAATTAACTGACAATGAAATAGTTGTCAACTGGACTTGTAGTACAATCTTGGCTGCTCATTCTTGGCTATAAGCAGAACACGTTTTCTTTAAATTCTCATTTAAATGGATGTGAACAAGAGATAGATGAAGAATTTTTCAAATACAATGCTTAAAGCAATAATGTTTACTTTCCGCTCTTGACCTGCAGTTTGACATGACACTTGTCTAGCAGTACTTGCCTCAATCTGTCCAAAATTCTGATAAAAATACATATTACAACATGGTGAGAAAAAAAAAAAACATAAACACGAAACATTGGATCTTGTAGCCAATCTATGCTTAAACTCCAAGAGACGGTTCCACTAATATAAAACTGATAGCAAGCTGATCAACAATAGCTTGATATCAGCAAATGGCAGAAGAGGAAATACTATATCCTGTTCCCCTACAGACACTGACTTGACAATATACAACTCAAAACCGATTTATAAGAATTTGTAAAAACAGTTAGGAAATCTCAACACACAGACAAACTAAAAGCCGAGAACAACTTTCAACCATTTTGAAGTGGGTAAGAAAAGTCATTTCATTTCAACTGCATCAGCCTTTACCCCAAGCTGGCACAACTCACGCAAGGGAGGAGAAGCCCAAGTCATCATTTCATCTCGAGAAAGGAAGTTCTGGCTTTTTAGCACTCTGTCCAAGGGATGGTCTTCTGTCTTGCCTGACTCAAAATTATGCAAATAGAACTTGCCTGGGGACCACAGAGAACAAAAGAAAGCTTAACAGCCTGTGATAGAACCAGATAATTTATAGTACTGCAGACAGGAACTGGCACAGCTCACAGTCACTGGGAGAAAATGCCCAACCCATGACTTCTTACTTGAGAGAGAAAGGAGAAGAGTGGAATGTACATAAATATTCAAGCTTTCAGGAGACTAATTTGTACCTTAGCTGATTTTCAATGCTCCAGGGTACTAGCACAGCTTGTATCCTTGGAGTATGCAGAAAACAAAAAGAGCTCAGTGGTTTTGTGGAACCACTAGAACCTGTAGTAACATTTAAAAGAAAAAACAAACAAACAAAAAAAAAAAACACCAGAGGGAGCAAGACTGCAGGAACCTGAAAAGGAAACCCACAAACATAACTAAATGAGAAACTACACATCCAAACCCAGCAAGACATATCATCATAAAAGGTTTGCAGGCACCTAAAAGCTCTAGCCAGGCTGATGGGCAAAGGTCTTTTCCTGTACAAAGACCAATCTGTAAACAATAAGACAGGTGACTATTTTTTTCAAATGCATAAATCATGACAACAAAAAAATAACAAGGCATATGAATAAAAAGGGAAACATTGCCCAATTAAAGGAACAAATCTCCACAAACTGACACTGAAGAAGTAGAAGTCTATGAATTACCCAACAAAGAGTTCAGAATATTAAACTCAATACACTATGAGAGAACATAGATTAAAAATGAAATCAGAAAAACAATGTATTAAAAATAGTAGGATATTGGCAAATATATATTCAAAGTGATGAGAAAAAACAACCAAGAATACTATATCTGACAAAACTGTTCTTCAATAATGAAAGAAAATTTAAAACCTTCCCAGATAGACGAAAACTGACAAAGTTCCTCACCACTAAACTGCCTTAAAAGAACTGCAAAGCCAGTCCTTCAAGTTGAAACAAAAGAACTGAAACACAGAAGTGTACAAAAATGTAAAGCTTTCTGACAAAGGTAAATATATAGGCAAATACAGATTCTTGTGATGCTGTGATGGTGATGAGTAGATAACCTTTAATACAGTTACAAAATTAAGATAAAAGCATGAAAATAACTATAACTATAAAACTATGTTAATGACACAAAATATTTTTTAAAATACAATTAGTGACATTGATAACATAAAGCAAAGGTGATATAAAGGAGTAGAGTTTATTTATGCAATTGAAATTGCTAGTTTAAAATAGATTGTTATAAGGTGTTTTATATTATCCCCATGGTAACCACAAAGAATAACCTATAAAAGATGTACAAAAAAATGAGAAGTCAATCAAAGCATGTTACCTCAAAAAAAATTAACAAAATACAAAGGAAGGGAAACAGAAAAGATAACTATACCATATACAGAAAACAATGAACAAAATGGTAATAGTAATTCTTCCCTATCAGAAATGAGTTTAAATGTAAAGAGATTAAATCCCATAATCAAAAGACATACAGTGGCTGAAGGAAATGCATAGGCTCAAAATGAAAGGATAAGATAGATACTCAATGAAAATGTTAACCAAAAGACAGCAGGGGTGATGCTTATATCAGGTAAAATAGAGTTTGAGCCATAAACTGTCACAAGAGACAAAGAAGGACATAATGCTAAAAGGACCAATTCATCAGGAAGATATGACAATTATAAATATAAATATATCACCTTAATGCACTCCTTTTCCAATTTTGAACCAGTCAGTTTTTCCATGTCTAACTGTTGCTTCTTGATCTGCATACAGGTTTCTCAGGAGACAGGTAAGGTGGTCGGGTCTCCCATCTCTTTAAGTTTCCACAGTTTGTTGTGATCCACACAGTCAAGGGTTTTGAGTGTCAGTGAAGCAGAAGTAGATGTTTTTCAGGAATTCCCTTGCTTTTTCTATGATCCAACGAATGTTGGCAATTTGATCTCTTGTTCCTCTGCCTTTTCTAAATCTGCTTGTACATCTGGAGGTTCCTAGTCCACATATTATTGAAGCCAACTTGAATGCAAAAAAAATGCTAGGCTGGATAAATCAGAGGCTGGAATCAAGACTGCCAGGAGAAATATCAACAGCTTCAGATATGTAGATGATACCACTCTAATGGCAGAAAGCGAAGAGGAACTAAAGAACCTCTTGATGAAGGGGAAGAGGAGAGTGAAAAATAAAAATAAAAACTAGAGACCCGACACTTCTTGATTTCAAAGCATCTTACAGAGCTACAGTAATCAAAATATTATGGTTCCAGTATAAAGATAAACTTAATAGAGCAATGAAACAGAATATAGAGACTAGGACTAAATCCTCACATATATGGTCAAACGATCTTTGATAAAAGTATCAAGGCTATACAATGCAGACATTATAGTCTCTTCAAATAGTGCTGGGAAAACTGGGTATCCACACAAACAAAAATGAAGTTGGACTTCTACCTGACAGTGGCAGAAATTATCTTAAAATGGACTACAATCCTCAACATAATATCTGAAACTATAAAACATATTCCTTTTTCTTAATTTTTTTACAATAAGTATGTAACAGTTTTAAAATCAGGAGTTTTCAATATCAGCAGTCAGAATCTTTTGTAAATCTGACCTGCATTTATTGTCTTAATAGCAGTTTTATAAAAACACATAGAAATTATTTTTCAGCTTAATTTATACTATACAAAAATTTACTTTTCAGATGTAACTGTTTGAATATCCAAAAAGACAGAAAAATTGCACACACACATATGCCAATATATTTAGACATAACATATAAAGCTTGACTCCCCAAATAGCAAGCCTGCTCCTTGTGTACTGTCTTCCTACTTTACAAGAATTTCTTTAATGATCACATGTAAATCAAATAGGCATCTTTCTTTGATTTACATAAACAAAATAAAAACAAATAAATAAAAGGACATTTTTAATTACTTTGGTATTTTTTCCTAACCTCTGACATATTTTATTAGTTGTTTTGTAATGATTGTTTTTTGAAAATGCAAATATATAGTGGCTTTTAGGAAATTTTAGATTCTATTCATCTCTTACCATATTAATTTAATATTGAGGACTGAGAACTTTTTTCACTTATTTAAATAATGTAATTTTTACTAAAAATATAGATAAGAATAATAAATCCATTCTCATGAGGAAAGTATCATTTCTTCTTTTAGTGAGTGTTTTGAAATGATTGTAAGAAGTTCTTTTTACTTTTTATCTACTTTTCCAGGATTCAATCATTGGTCAGGTTTTACTTTTTCTGTTTCAATTTTTTTTCTGCATAATTTTGTCCTAAGTCATTACAAGGATTTTCCCCTGAAAGTAGAATTCATTAGTAATGTTAACTCCAAGTATTTGCTAAAACAGAAAGAAAAATCCAGTAAAATTTTACTACTCTGAATAATATTTTTGAGTATCTAATGTGAATTTGCCAGTATTAATTCTAATAATCTCTTTTTTTTGGTGAAGCAGTGGTGTGCCCTCTGCTCTCTGCCTCTGGGTATTTCTATTTCATCTGATAACAGTGTAAAGCCATCCTGCTGTGGGATTTACAAATTCTTAAATGAAAGTGATGGCAAAAGTAGCACACAGTTGAGTATTACCTTAATTAGGGAACTCATGGAGTCTGTCTCATTCAGTTTAACCATTTCTTTCACCACTGGTTTATTTTCATGTCAGTGTTCTATTGGCCTGTTTTTATTTAACTGTCTTACTGCACATTTGAGAACAAAATGATCAGAAGGTATGTGCTGATTTTCACTGAACTTCAAGTCAAGCTGGTTCAGGTAGTTTCCATTGCTGTGTGATTTAGTCCTGCTTTAGGAATACTTAATTGGTGACCTTCAATAGCATTGTTTATTTCTGGCATGGAGCTTTGATACACAGGGGTACTTGAATAACTTCAAGAGTCAATTGAAAATAGTATGGAAAAAATTTTTTAAAAAGAAAAAGAAAAAACAACAGTATATCAATCAAATATCATAGCAAAGAATTGATCCCCTGAATGTTTCTGGTGAGGATTCTGAAGTTTTTTAAACTTATAATCTATTGGAAAGATATTTTATTCCATGTGCAGTATTAAGAAAAAGAAAAGACAACAGTATATCAATCAAATATCATAGCAAAGAATTGATCCCCTGAATGTTTCTGGTGAGGATTCTGAAGTTTTTTAAACTTATAATCTATTGGAAAGATATTTTATTCCATGTGCAGTATTTCAAAGTTATTGTTCTTTTTAAATTTTTCTTTTACTATCTTTTTAAATTAATTTATTTTTATTGAAGGATAATTGCTTTATAGAACTTTGTTGTTTTCTGTGAAACCTCAACATGAATCAGCCGTAGGTATACATATATATCCTCCCTTTTGAACCTTTCTCCCATCTCCCTCCCCATCCCACCTCTCTAGGTTGATACAGAGCCTAGGTTGATACAATCCTCTAGGTTGATATAAAGCAATGAAAGCAAAACTAATAAATATGTTGAGAGGAAAGGAAAGAAAAGAAAGAAAGAATAATAAGCAAAGTTAAATAGAAGTAGATGAAAAAGATTTATATACATTAAAAATTAACTGCAAGGGGAAAAGAACAGTAGGAAAGGCAAACAAAGGAATAAATGTTACAAAAAAATAGGTTTAAAAATATCAAAAATTAAAATTACAAAAAAGAGAAAAGAAAAAAATAGGGAAACTCCACAGAACTGTAAGAGCTCAACGTAGAGGCAGTGTTTTATAACAACAATAAAAAGTGTGACTGAATATATACATATACATATACATGCATAAGCAAAATCAAAACCATCTCATCCTCTGTCGCCCTCTTCTTTTCTGCCTTCTATCTTTCCCAGCATCAGGGTCTTTTCCAATGAGTTTGCTCTTTACATCAGGTCGCCAGTGTGTTGGAGCTTCAGGTTCAGCATTAGTCCTTCCAATGAGTATTCAGGGTTGGTTTCCTTTAAGACTGACTGGTTTGATCTCCTTGCTGTCCAAGGGACTCTCAAGAGTCTTCTCCAGCACAGTTCAAAGGAATCAGTTCTTCGTCGCTCTGCCTTCTTTATGGTCCAGCTCTCAGAACTGTACATAGCTACTGGAAAGACCATAGCCTTGACTATACAGACCTTTGTCAGCAAAGTGATGTCTTTGCTTTTTAACATACTCTCTAGGTTTTTCATAGCTTTCCTGCCAAGAAGCAATCATCTTCCAATTTCATGGCTGCAGTCACAATCCTCAGTAATTTTGGAGGGCAAAAAGAGGAAATCTGTCATAGAGGCAGTAGGATTAACTATTTTACATTTTAAATTTCAATTTTAAAATGCTCTCCTATCAAACTTTAGAATTTTGAATTCTTGCAAAATACTGATTATAGAATGTAATACAAAACAAATTGAATTTTTAAATTCAAATTCAGTTACAATATACATAAATATTTATACATATAAGTATTTGGTTATGAAATTCCACAAGACTTGGATGTACAGATATTGAACATTCTCCACTGAATTTAACCTCATCTCAAGCAATTAAAAAAAAATCCTCCTAAACTCATATTGCCAGTTCATAATTATTTTCAGTTTGAAAATCTATTCTTTTAATTAATTTCTCAGTTTAGACTTTCCACCTTGATTGAAAAATATCTCAATTCAATATTTTCATGATCAGCATTCATCTGCATTTTAGATTGCTCTCTAAATTCCTAGGGAGAGATTAGGAGTGTTCTTGGGTCAGATTTGGAGAGCATCAGACCTTTTTTTTGCTTGACCTTGCCCTTCCTGGATGGGTAACTGAGTATCTATTGCATTTTAAACTTACACCCTCACTGATCCAGCAATGTTCTTAACAGGAATTAAATTTATAAAAAAAAATCAGATAAGTATGCCAAGATTTAAGTACAAGGATGGTCAGTTTTGGCATGATTTTATAATATGAAAAGCCAAAACAAAAAGGTCCCTAAATATCAACAAATCAGAAATAATAGAATATAACACAACCATTAATGAGAAATGTAGGCTTAAATGTGTTAATAAATTGTTATGCTGGAGGGGGAAAACAAATAGGACAGTATCACCCTTTTTATGTAAACATGAGGATATAAATGGATTGAACATTTCTGAATGAATATGCAAGAAACTGAATATGAACTCTTTTACATAACTCTTTATTTTAAAAATAAGACAGAAAACTTAATGAGCAATATTTTTTGTCCAATACTATGCCACATTTTTAGTCAGTTTATCTCTTTCTATATTTATTTCTAGATGAATTACACGTGACTTTCCCCTTCAGTTTACTGATACTCATTTCTCTCTACAGCTTTTGTAATTTAAAAAAAGGCAAGCTTTATCTTCTGTATTTTGTTTTAACAGACTTACAGTTACATCAATCTTTTCAAACAATAAATCATTTTGATCTTAGCTCCTGCTGGTTTTATTCCAGTGACCAATATCTGTTATACCTTTAGGTTCCCTACCACCATTTTTGGCACTTATGGCATTTTGGTACTATATTTTTATTTAACTTTTTATGGATATGGTTCTTTGTACATCATAAAATTTGCTATATATTTGTTGAAATATATAAATGTGACGTATGTCTCATGAGTTCTCCTATCCAGAAAGGAAAAAAAAAGCTAGGTCTTAAATATCTGGATTTTTCTGCTTGATTATGCCATTTAATACTTAAATGTGGTCTAGAAGCTCAGTAAATATCAACTACAGTTTGTTTTTGTTTTTGTTTACTGTTACCTAGCAAATAAATAAACCTTCTCCAGTAGGTGGTACTGAATTTTGAAAGTATGTTTCTACCACTCAAACTTTAAACTCAGCAAAAAGACATTTAAAAAAATTAAGTATCAATATATTGAGAATGTGCTTCACAGTCATTGGTTTTTAATCAGCTGTTTGCATTTACCTGCATTTAGCTGCAATAATTCCTTGAAAAATGACTGAAATAATTTTAATATTAATAGAGAAAAATTGCCTTGTATCTATAATTACACTTTCCACTTGATGGTCAGAAGACATTTTGAAAATATGGCAAAATAAAACTGATGTTAGCAAAATTTACTAAATGAAGTCTAATATGATAGGATACCTAAAGTTTCATACCCTGTGGTAAGTTTTAGTTTCACTAAAGACAATATAAGAAAACAGAGAAAGAAATAAAGTATTAATTTTCATTCTGATACAAAATGTGCTTAAAATTTAATATCCTGATAATGCTAGGGCTGCCCACGACCTCAATTTCAATAGATAGCATGAAGAGTGAGAATTCAGTTGTACCACACAGATTTCATTCAATCAGGAGAATGATGAAACAAAAATGTTCTTCAGAAAAATGCCAAACTACTTCATGACTAGTGGGATAGGAACTACTGGAGCAAGTAGAATTTGGGGACTGTATGAATTATGGAGGTCCCTTTATAAGAATCAAGGCCAGAATTTCAAGAGAATGGAAAGAGATGTGATTATATCATCAGTTTATTGTAAAATAATGTTTATTGAGCATAAAAAAGGCTGATATATATTAAAATCAAGTCAAATTTGACAGGTCAAATTTCTAATTCCATTAGTTTTAAATTGAGACATTTATTGTAAGATTAAAATTTAGAATTTTCTCAAGCATAAGCAAAACATGTTAGTTTCTCCAAAATAATAGTCATTTAGACTAGATGCAATAGTCATTTAGAAACACTTCAAGTTCTTTAAAAAGGGATGAATTCAGTTACTAATTTGTTATTCTTATAGTATCTTAAAACAAAACAAAGCTAAAAGTTGGCACATGCTCATTTTACTGGATGATAAATTATCTGCCTTTGAAAAGTCTCTTGGTAATGAAATTAACTTTGAAAACTTTTGAATAATAACTTGTCAGTAAAAAATTCTAGGTGAAATACTATGCCATACATTTCTTGGGCAATATGAGAAAATTTAATAGTTCCATTAATAAAAACAAGGTATCAAATGGAAGGAAGGGTAACTACATTTTGTTTTCTATATGTGAGTGTATTTTTGCCTTGTAAGTAAATTCATTTGTATCTTTTTTTTTTTTTAGATTCCATATATAAGTGATATCATGGGGAAAAGGGTAAATTAGGAGTCTGGCATTAAAATATACACACTCCTATTTATAAAATAATCAACAAGGACCATATAACACAGAGAATTATATTCAATATCTTATAATAACCTACAGTGGAAAAAACTCCTCTCTCTCTTTCTATCTCTTTCTCTCTCTGTATATATATATATATATATATATATATATACACACACACACATGTATACGGCTTCCCAGATGGCACTAGTGATAAAGAACCTGTCTGCCAATGCAGGAGACACAAGAGACAAGGGTTCAATCCGTGGGTTCAGAAGATCCCCTGCAGGAGGGTGTGGCAGCCCACTCCAGTATTCTTGCCTTGAGAATCCCATGGATGGAGGAGCCCAGCAGGTTACATACAGTCCATGGGCTCACAGAGTTGGACATGATTGAAGTGACTTAGCACAGCACACACACATAATATCTATACACATAACTGTATCACTTTACACCTGAAACTAACACAGCATTGTAGATTAATGTAGATTTCAATACATTTTTTTAAAGTAAACAAAAAAAAATTGGAAGGAAAGCTACAGACAAGAAAGCCATACCCTTCTTGTACATTCCCGTTACATTTGTTAACAATGTCTTCTCTCCCTTTGTTCTGGGAAAATTTTTGCCAGTGACCCCATTTGCCCAATCTCTCTGCTCACCTCTTTCCCCCTCCTTCTTGCCCTCTGTTGTGACAGCTTCCTCCTCTTGCCTTCTGCCGCTCCAGTCTCCTGCTCCTCGGCCCTCCACGCTGCTTCTGGGCTCACTCCTCCCTCTCCCACTCTCTTGCTACTCTCTTTCTCTTTCTCTCTAGCAGTTTTTCAAAATGACTTTTTCCAGCTATCTTTCTTCTTTCAGACCCACATAGTCATCCAAGTGATCTGTCTATAAGAACAATTTGGACAATGCTAAGATAAAGACCATTACAGTATACTAACACATATATATGGACTTTAGAAAGATGGTAACGATAACCCTATATGCAAAACAGAAAAAGAGACTCAGATGTATGGAACAGACTTGTGGACTCTGGGAGAAGGAGAGGGTGGGATGTTTCAGGAGAACAGCATTGAAACATGTGTATTATCTAGGGTGAAACGGATAACCAGCTCAGGTTGGGTACATGAGACAAGTGCTCGGGCCTGGTGCACTGGGAAGACCCAGAGGGATCGGGTGGAGAGGGAGGTGGGAGGGGGGACTGGGATGGGGAATACATGTAAATCCATGGCTAACTCATATCAATGTATAACAAAAACTACTGTAATGATGTAAAGTAATTAGCCTCCAACTAATAAAAATTAAAAAAAAAAGAAAAAAAAATTTTTTAAATAGAAAATATGGTTAAAATATAAAATTTAAAAAAACTAAAGTTCACTGATTTAAAACTCCCTTTTAATGTGTTCCTATTTTGTTTTCCTTCAGTCTGATCTCTAGCCTGCTGTGTCTCAGGTAACATAGCCGCCCTGAATGACTGCTCTCAGTTTTCTGAATATGCCACCAGATGCTCAGTATTTGCTTGTGTAGGTTCCCCTATATCAATCCACATAACTGGTACATAAAGGTACAAGCTTTACGTCAGTTTATTGCAACTTTCAGGAAATATGTGCCACAATCAGATACAAACTCAGATTTATTCAATTAACACAACACTTGAAATGGGAAACTAAACTCCAGATTTGGCAAAACAAACAAAAAAATACATTAAATCAATCAATTTGCTTGCTACATGCCAGTCATATAAATGTGATGGATTTGATTGTTTCAGTAATAGATGTACTTTAGAAGAAAACAAGAAAATTAAGTAAGAATTTTCATAAAATTTCTTGGGGAAATCACAAAGTAGAGCTAACATCTACTATGAAAGTGAAAATGAAAGTAAAAGTCCCTCAGTCGTGTCTAACTCTTTGCAAACCCATGGACTATACAGTCTATGGAATTCTCTAAGCCAGAACACTGGATTGGGTAGCCTTTCCCTTCTCTAGGGTATCTTCCTAAGCCAGGGATCAAACCCAGGTCTCCCACATTGCAGGCAGATTCATTACCAGCTGAGCCACTAGGGAAGCCCATATCTACTATACTGATCAATATATATCTTAAAAGTAAGTTTCAGTTCAGTCCAGTCATTCAGTCGTGTTCGACTATGCGACCCCATGGACTGCAGTATGCCAGGCCTCCCTGTCCATCACCAACTCCTGGAGTTTACTAAACTCATGTCCATTGAGTCGGTGACACCATCGAACCATCTTATCCTCTACCATTCCCATCTCCTCATGCCTCTAATCTTTCCCAGCATCAGGGTCTTTTCCAAAGAGTCGGTTCTTCCCATCAGGTGTTCAAAGTATTGGAGTTTCAGCTTCAGCATCAGTCCTTCCAATGAGAACCCAGGACTGATTTCCTTTAGGACAGACTGGTTGGATCTCCTTGCAGTCCAAGGGACTCTCAAGAGTCTTCTCCAACACCACAGTTCAAAAGCATCAATTCTTCTGTTCTTAGCTTTCTTTATAGTCCAACTCTCACATCCATACATGACTACTGGAAAAACCATAACTTTAACTAGACAGACCTTTGTTGACAAAGTCATGTCTCTCCGTTTTAATATGCTGTCTCGGTCAGTCATAACTTTTCTTCCAAGAAGCAAGTGCCATTAAATTTCATGACTACAGTCACCATCTGCAGTGACTTTGGAGCCCAAGGAAAGAAAGTTTGTCACTGTTTCCATTGTTTCCTCATCTATTTGCCATGAAGTGATGGGACCAGATGTTATGATCTTATTTTTCCGAAAGTTGAGTTTGAAGCCAGGTTTTTCACTCTCCTCTTTCACTTTCATCAAGAAGCTCTTTGGTTCTTCTTTGCTTTCTGCCATAAGGGTGGTGTCATCTGCATATCTGAGGTTATTGATATTTCTCCCAGCAATCTTGGTTCCAGCTTGTGCTTCATCCAGTCCAGCATTTCTCATGATGTATTCTGCATAGAAGTTAAATAAGCAGGGTAACAATATACAGCTTTGACGTACTCCTTTCTGGATTTGGAACCAATCTGTTGTCCTATGTCCAGTTCTAACTGTTGTTTCTTGACCTGCATATAAATTGCTCAGAAGGCAGGTCAGGTGGTCTGGTATTCCCATCTCTTTCAGAATTTTCCACAGTTTATTGTGACCCACACAGTCAAAGGTTTTGGCATAGTCAATAAAGCAGAACTAGATATTTTTCTGGAACTCTCTTGCTTTTTTCATGTTCCAACAAATGTTGACAATTTGATCTCTGGTTCCTCTACCTTTTGTAAATCCAGCTTGTGTACCTGGAAGTTCTCAATTCATGTACTGTTGAAGCCTATTTTGGAGAATTTTGAGCATTACTTTGTTAGCGTGTGAGATGAGTGCAATTGTGTGGTAGTTTGAGCATTCTTTGGCATTGGCTTTCTTTGGGATTAGAATGAAAACTGAAATTTTCCAGTCCTTTGGCCACTGCTGAGTTTTACAAATGTGCTGGCATATTGAGTGCAACACTTTCACAGCATCATCTTTTAGGATTTGAAATAGCCCAAATGGAATTCCATTACCTCCACTAGCTTTGTTCATAGTGATGCTTCCTAAGGCCGACTTGACTTGTCATTCCAGTATGTCTGGCTCAAGGTGAGTGATCACACCATACTGATTATCTGGGTTGTGAAGATCTTGTTTTTTATACTTCTTCTGTGTATTCTTGCTACCTCTTCTTAATACCTACTGCTTCTGTTAGGTCCATACCACTTCTGTCCCTTATTGTGTCCATATTTGCATGGAAATTTCCCTTGGTAGCTCTAATTTTCTTGAAGAGATCTCTAGTCTTCCCATTCTATGTTTTCCTCTATTTCTTTGCTTTGATCACTGAGGAAGGCTTTCTTATCTCTCCTTGCTATTCTTTGGAACTCTGCATTCAGATGGGAATATCTTTCCTTTTCTCCTTTGCCTTTCACTTCTCTTCTTTTCTCAGCTGTTTGTAAGGCCTCCTCAGACAAACATTTTGCCTTTTTGCATTTCTTTTTCTTGGGGATGATCTTGATCACTGCCTCCTGTACAATGTCATGAACCTCCGTCCATAATTCTTCAGGCACTCTATCAGATCTAAAACCTTGAATCTATTTCTCACTCCCACTGTATAATCATAAGGGATTTGATTTAGGTCATACTTGAATGGTCTAGTGGTTTTCCCTACGTTCTTCAATTTAAGTCTGAATGTGGCTCATGAGCTGAGCCACAGTCAGCTCCCAGTCTTGTTTTTGCTGACTGTATAGAGTTTCTCCATCTTTGGCTGCAAAGAATATAATCAATCTGATATTGGTATGGACTATCTGGTGATGTCCATGTGTAGAGTCTTCTCTTGTGTTGTTGGAATAGGGTGTTTGCCATGACCAATGTGTTCTCTTGGCAAAACTGTGTTAGCTTTGCCCTGCTTCATTTTGTATTCCATGGCCAAATTTCCTGGCACTCTAGGTATTTCTTGACTTCCTACTTTTGCATTCCAAAAGAAAATGACATCTTTTGGGGGTGTTAGTTCTAGAAGGTCTTGAAGGGCATAGAGCCATTCAACTTCAGCTTCTTCAGCATTACTGCTCGGGGCATAGACTTGGATTACTGTGATATTGAATGGTTTGCCTTGGAAACAAACAGAGATCATTCTGTCATTTTTGAGATTGCATCCAAGTACTGCATTTCATACTCTTTTGCTGACTATTATGGCTACTCCATTTCTTCCGAGGGATTCTTGCCCAATTACTTTGACTGAAACTTAAAGGAATGCAGAGCAGTGTGTCAGCTGACAAGGAGAAGGTAGAGTGTTCTACCCAAACATGTGAAAGCCTGGGAATGAAAAAGAGCAGGACCTCATCACAGGACTGAGAGTTAACCTAGATATTACTAGAGACCATTGTGAAATGCCAGAGGTACTGAAAAATGAATCAGGGACTGGGTTTTGTTACAGGGTTCAGATTTTATCCTAGAGACATTTAAAAGATAATGAACTCTACAAATATGCATGAGATGGTCAATTTCACATTTGAGGAATACTACATTATTTGCTCTGTGGGAACCTATATATTCACAAGAAAATCTACAGATTTTAAATGATAAATCAATGACTTATAGTTTGAGCTTCAGATGTAGACACACATTCTTTGCAATGTCTCTAGAATCTGTAGGGCAGACAGTATCATCTCAAGACTGTTTTTCAAATATACTTTTGAGAAGCATGACTTAGCCCTAACAGGATGTATTTTGGATTAACATAGATAAGAAATTAAAATAATCTGGTGTATCTTAACCAATAATGAATAAAACTTAATAAATTATAGTTAGGTGTAGTTATTATAGGATTAATCATAATTATGGGTCATTAATAAGAATTCTCAGTGTTGATACATGCAATATATCTTTATGAGTGAGATATAATTTATTAGAAGAACTATTCATTGAAAAGGTTACCTTTATGTACAAGGAGAATATTTAGAATCTACTGAGAGAATACTTAAGAAATATTTAGAGTAAACTGCATTACTAATTTACTTATAAGATGTCATTGAACTCCATTTTCTAGATAGCCATTAGTAGTGATAGCTTCTCTCTCACATATAGGCATCTTACTTCTAAGAATTAATGAGTATAATTGATCATGGCAGATTGTTGGCATTTTCTAACAATAAAGTAAGTTGTGTTTTCCCAGAAATGGTTTTAGTCATGCCACCAGTTTGAGAAAGTTTAGTTAAGGACAAATGAGGTAAGTCACTGGGCGCCTGTTGGTGCCCCTTGACTCCTTTTCACTGGAGAAGATAATTACTCAGAAAATAACTTTAGTTCAAGAGCAGATTTAAGTTTTGTGGAGCTATTTTCAGGAAAAGAAGATAATATTATGAACATAATATTTGATAGGAAAGTAAATTTTACACTGAGATCACACATATAAATTAACTGAAATGTAATGAATATCACAAAATTTACTAAATCTAGGAGAAAAAAGAATATTGATTAATCAAATCCTTGAAACATCTCTAGTATATTGTTCGGTTGCATACTCTTAGATCAACTATTCATGTGACATTGACAACATAATGTCATTTCCATCAGGTGAGTAGAAAGGTAATTATTCTACCAGTGTAGCCAATAGAAAATATTCATTATTGGGGTTTGTAAAACACCAGGTGCTGCTAGTGCTAAAGAACATGCCTGCCAATGCAGAAGATGTAAGAGACATGGGTTCGATTCCCAAGTTGGAAAGATACCCTGGAGGAAGGCATGGCAATCTACTCCAGTATTGTTGCCTGGAGAATCCCATGGACAGAGGAGCCTGGCGGGCTACAGTCCGTAGGGTTGCACAGAGTCAGACACAACTGAAGCGATGATGCATGCACACACATGACAGTGTTACAGAAAGACATTTGTATCAGCACATATAGTTTGTGTGTATGCTCAGTCACTTTAGTTGTGTCCAACCCTTTTTGACCCTGTGGACTGTATCCTGTCAGGCTCCTCTGTCCATGGGATTCTGCAGACAAGAATACTGGGGTGGCTTACCATGCCCTCCTCCAGCAGATCTTTGCCACCCAGGGACGGAACCCACATTTCCTGCCTCTAATAGTTTGGGGCTCTACAGACAAAGGAACACTGGTAAATTTTATTTTGTACAATTTCCATCATAAAAGGAAAATAGATGATAGTTTTTAAATTCACCCTCTGCATTTTCAATATATTCCTTATAGGAATGTTCATTTTGACAAAACATCAAAAACCTATTCTTCTGCTTGACATTTTGACATGTTTGAATGCTGAAAGAGTTTTTCACACACTAGCTTTCACAGACTTTATTACTTTTTTCCTCATTACTCCCATATTTCTAGTGCTTGGCAATGTAATATATACCCATAAAATGATGATACCTTTGGACTTGTGACTTATGCAGATGGGTCAGCAAGTAGGCAATAGATATTTTCCTGACCATCATCCTACATAAATAGCTAGAAATAACCTAACTTCTATGTAAGTGATTATAAACCCTATAGTCCATTAAAATCAAATACTCAGTCACTTCAAATTCACTTTGGCTGGATCCCCAAAATGGCCATTGTTAACCAATATGATAGAATGAAGTCAGAGAGGAAAGTGACTGATTATAGTTGAAATTTATTAGTTTTTTAAATTTTATAGAAACATCTGATAATGTGAAAACACAGTAAACGACCTTCTCAGATTGCATCCTTCTACAATCTGAAAAGAGCTTCCCTGGTGGCTCAGACTGTAAAGAATCCACCTGCAACATGGAAGACCTGGGTTCAATCCCTAGGTTGGGAAGATCCCTGGAGGAGGGCATGGCAATCCACTCCAGCATTCTTGCCTGGAGAATCCATGGACAGAGGAGCCTTACAGGCTGCAGTCCATGGGGTTGCAGAGTCAGACATGACTGAGCGACTAAGCACAGCACACAGCACACAATATGGATAAAAATTTTATGTATTCATTTTCACCCAGATTCCAGAAAAACTGCTCATTTTCCTTGCTTCTTCAAGGTGGCAAGCCCTCTGTTCTCCCTTCTGCCCAACACATAGTATTACTAGATCTGAAGTGCTGTATTGTCCCTAAAGGCTTTGCTATACTATACCAGTTCCTCTTAAATTAAATCATTTCTATATTAGTAAATGCTTTTAATCAATCATTCAGACTGTATTATCTGTTTGCTGCATTAAATCTGATTGATATACCTTCTTGGATTTCAGTTTTTATCTTAAGTATAACTTTCTTATCAAGTTCTTTCTCAACCAACATGTTGGTATCTTTTTTTTTTTTCTATCATGGTATTTATTTCTTTTCACAGCACTTATCCAAATTAGTAATTATATATTTATTTGCATTAAACATTAGTCCCCTGGTACCAAATGCAGTTCCTGCCACATAATAGGTACTAAATAAGTATTCACAGTAAAACACCAGTGTAAGGTACACTCAATGGACATGGGTTTGGGTGGACTCCGGGAGTTGATGATGGACAGGGAGGCCTGGCATGCTGCGGTTCATGGGGTCACAAAGAATCGGATACGACTGAGTGACTGAACTGAACTGAAGGTAAATTCATCCAGTCCATATTCCCAAACAAGGTGAGGTTAAGTTTTTACCTTTGGAAGGACAGGTGGAAATGAAAGAGATGATGAGGTGTAAGTCTACACGTAGGGAATTGACAGGCAACCCTAACCCACAAAATGTTTGTCCCCCAAACTGTTCTCCTTGGACCATCCCAGATTATGGGCATCAAACAATAACAAAATACTTAGCTACAGAGCTAGATCATAGCTAAAATCATAGCTACTGAGCCAGGTAGTCCCTCACAGCCACAAGAACAAGGGTTAATCCATTGATATTTAAGCTAGTGTGCACATCTGATACTAGCTAATGCCAAACCACGGCTGGGATCAAAACTCTTGGTAGGTTTGTTAAACTGTAATCACTTTTGGTCATATTATTAAATTAGCAGTAGCACTATCCTACATTTATAAGGCTGTGTTTTCTGGATCTCGCTTACTACATTATAGCAGGGTTTTATTGTATTGCTTGAATGGGTGAATGAGCTTAAATTTATCAGTATTTGTTCTATTTTAAAGATAATAAATATTTACGGTTAAAATAATGAATGTGACATAATGAAAATAATTTTTCAAAGACTGAGTTTAAACTAACTGTTTTGGGGGAAATAAAACCATTTACCTTTGTTATCGAAATGATTTAAATTTGACTATTTTCTTCTTAGGAAAATCATGCACAACATACTGAGAATTATATGTTCAGGGAAATCAAATAACTGTTTCTATTTTTGCACATGTATTTTTATAAAATTTAAAAAACAAGTTTGCATACATTAAATCACTTGAGTGAAAAGATCTTATGAGTTATCTACTTATATGGTAAATAGATTCAGTCAACATTTATTCTAGCCCTGTTAACTTTCTCTTCTTGTATTTTGAAGCTAGTATTTAACCTTTCTAGGCCACTTTGCATCTAGAAGAGGCCATGTGGCAATCTAACCAAGGAAAGTATTTGGAAGTGTTGGGGATTTCAGGAAAGCGTTTGCATTTTGATACAGATCCTCCACTTTCTCCTTCATTATTTTTTCTTCCTGATCAGAGTGTGGTCATTAAGAGTGATATCATAGCAGAGATATTTCAACAATTAAGAAAACCTCAAAACATCAAAATACTAGCCCTGAAATTCTTGAGATGTTGAACCAAGGCCAACAACTGCCTACTTCTTGGCATCTTGTTGCATTTTAGTAAAATACATTTCAAGTTTATTTAAGCTTCACTTCAATAGCATATCGTTTTCTATTAAGAGAATAGAAAGATAATTTACTTTGTCTCCTATGATATTAACAGTCAAACATAATCAACAAATGATAGAGTGACACTGGAATATTACTATTTAGCCAGTGGGTAAACTGATGTTCAGCATAGTTCATACACATTTACACATAAAATATAGGGTGCAGTCTGGATCTAAATCAGGGGAAGAAGTACTCTCATTCACTATAAGTTTACTACCTAGAAGAGAAACAATACTTGCCTTAAAACTAATATATTGAAATATGTGAAAATGTATTAGGCTGGGTGGCGTAATAGTTCAGATATATTCTGTTCAGTCTCTCAGTCTGTCCAACCCTTTGCGGCCTCATGGACTGCAGGACTACAGGCTTCCCTGTTCATCAACAACTCCTGGAGCCTACTCAAACTCACATCCACTGTGTCAGTGATGCCATCCAACCACCTCATTCTCTGCCGTCCCCTTCTCCTCCTGCCTTCAATCTTTCCCAGCATCAGGGTCTTTTCCAACGAGTCAGTTCTTTGCATCAGGTGGCCAAATTATTGGAGATTCAGTTTCAGCATCAGTCCTTCCAGTGAATATTCAGGACTGATTTCCTTTAGGATGACTGGTTGGATCTCCTAGCAGCCCAAGGGACTCTCAAGAGTCTTCTCCAACACCACAGTTCAAAAGCATCAATTCTTCCGTGTTTAGCTTTCTTTATAGTCCAAATCTCACACCCATACATGACTACTGGAAATACCATAGCTTAGACTAGACAGACCTTTATTGGTAAAGTAGTCTCTGCTTTCTATAGCTAATCCTTTCTGAGTAGTTATGTGTCAGTCACTTTTATAGCCAATTTATATATATAACTCTTTTTATTCTCAGCATAATCCTATTACAAACATGGTATATTATGCACATATGATAGAGGAGAAAACTGAGGGTATAAGAACATTTGAGTCTTTAAGGAACTTGTCAGAAGTGACAGAGCCAATAAGTGACAAGTGACAGAACTTGCATTTGAACTCAGGCAGTCTGGCTGTAGTAAATATGCTCTTAGCCATTACCTTATACTATTTCTCACTGATCTGCTCATGTCAGTCATAATGAAGTAGATATTTTATCCTAATTTTAGGATAATATAATTAAAATTTACATAGTTTTTTTTTAAAAACACAGTTTTTAGATGCAATAAATAGAGAAAAACTATTAACACTCACATAGCACTTAGGATGTGCCCAGCACTGTTCCATATAATTTTCATGTCTTAGTTCATTTAATCCTCATAACAAAATAATAATTTGATGAGGTTGGAAGTATTTATTATCTCTATTTTACGTAAGAGAAAATTGAATTCCGTAAAGCTAAGGCACTTGCCCAAAGTTGCAAAGCTAGTAAGTGATGCAATTGGGGTTCTAACCCAAGAAATTTGACCCCAACATTTGGCCCTTAAACACTTCAATAAAAAGCACATAATCTTCTGTTCAATGTACAAATAGTAAAGGCTGGTAAAATTTATAGATGAAATAATGAATATTTACAAAACAGGGGAAGTTTCATGGAAGGGGAAATTTTATTTGAATTATTTTTGAAGAGAGAAGAATGTAAGTAGCTTTAAAACATAAAACTGAGATTCAGAATTTATTATGAAAGATGAAAAAGCTGGGGAAAATTTCAGAGTATGAGTCAAGTAGAAGTGTGCTGTGCCATGCTGAGTTGCTTCAGCCGTGTCTACCTCTTTGCAACCCTGTGGACCGTAGCCTGCCAGCCTCCTCTGTCCATGGGATTCTCCAGGCAACAATCCTGGAGTGGGTTGCCATTTTCTCCTCCAGGGGCTCTTCCCAACCAGGAGTTAAACCCGTGTTTCCTGCAAGTTTCCTACATTGCAGGCAGATTCTTTACCTCTGAGCCACCAATAGAATTACTGCAATCCTTTTAGCAAAGTGATACAGAATAAAAAGAAAGAGGAAGAAAGAAGGAAAGAAATGAAGAAACAAAGGAGGGACTACAGAAAGGAATTTTGGAACCAACCGAGAGTTTGTTTACCCTCTGCATCTGCAACTTCTAAAAATGGAGAGGCACCATAAGGAGAAGGAGAAGAAGCCAGATGAGAGAGGAAACAGGGGATCAATCACAACACTTGAACCCAATAAGTTTTATAGTTTGAGAAAGGTCAGATATCCAAATAAATCTGGATATATCAAGAATCAGTGCATATAAGAGATGACGAATAAAGAACACTAGATTGATGATTCAGAGGTATTAATTTTCTTTGGAAATGACAGGCTAGATCTTCCATCCATGCCCTATCAAGTTAAAGTAGATTTTTTTTCTTGGCATCTACAGAACAAAATGTCAGAACTTATAGAAATGATGGTGTATTTCACTTTACAAGGTTGTCTGTGAAAAAAACTATGTAAATTGAATTACATTTTTACTGCACCTATGGAATTTTCAAAGCAGAAATATAGTTATGTGATCCAACAAAAAAACAAACAGTTATTTCTAGAGAGAATGACTTATTTCTGCTTCTTTTTTTCAGTAAATTTAAAATTCATGTAGATGCCTTTTGGAGGGCTTCCCTCATAGTTCATTTGGTAAAGAATCCACCTGCAATGCAGGAGACCCCAGTTTGATTCCTGGGTTGGGAAGATCCCCTGGAGAAGGGATAGGCTACCCACTCCAGTATTCCAGCCTAGAGAATTCCATGAACTGTATAGTCCATGGGGTCACAAAGAGTCAGACACGACTCAATGACTTTCACTTTCAGATGACTTTTACTGATACTTCAATAAACCTGTTTTTTTTTGTTTTTTTTAAGGACACTACTAGGCCCCATATGGGCCACTATGGTGGTAAAATACAGTTTGAAATTTCTTGTCAAGATGGCTTTGTATGTTCAGGTGTTAAGGAGCCCCCTTTGCTCCAAGTATATCCCAATGACAGATAAAATACAAATGAGTGAACCAAGCACATACAATAAGATTCAAGAAAGGTAAACATCTGCATAAATAAACACAAAACTAAAATATCAGTTTAAATTGCAGATCTTTTGAGCGATTGGTCAAAAGCCAAAGGAGATGGTTAGGAAGTCTATTCCTTCTTTCAGTTCAGTTCAGTTCAGTGGCTCAGTCGTGTCCAACTCTTTGTGACCCCATGAATCGCAGCACGCCAGGTCTCCCTGTCCATCACCAACTCCCGGAGTTTACTCAAACTCATGCCCATTGAGTCGGTGATGTCATCCAGCCATCTCATCCTCTGTTGTCCTCTTCTCCTCCTACCCCCAATCCCTTCCAGCATCAGGGTCTTTTCCAATAAGTCAGCTCTTCGCATGAGGTGGCCAAAGTATTGGAGTTTCAGCTTCAGCATCAGTCCTTCCAGTGAACACCCAGGACTGATCTCCTTTAGGATGGACTGGTTGGATCTCCTTGCAGTCCAAGGGACTCTCAAGAGTCTTCTCCAACACCACAGTTCAAAAGCATCAATTTTTTGGCATTCGGCTTTTTACAGAGTCCAACTCTCACATCCATACATGACCACTGGAAAAACCATAGCCTTGACCAGATGGACCTTTGTTGAGACATGACTGAATGACTGAACCGAACTGATGCATTAAAATTTCAAAGGCAAAGGAATAATTACATAATAGATAAAATGTATGGAAGATTGAGAACTAGAATCCAACTCATAAAAACTAAGTATTATCAAAGTCAGGGAACATTTAACAATTGCTGTTCATATTTTTACCCAGTTTCATCCAGCATGAATACAGACAATCCACAGAAACTGGAAGTCACTGTCTGCATATCTAGGAATGCTCTTCTCATCTTCATATACCATGGCAGCCTATCATATTGTTCTACTTTAAGAGAAGTACAAATGCAGATAATAATACATTCTAAGTTCCTTGAGGTGATGAATCAGTAAGTCAGTCAGTTCAGTCACTCAGTCATGTCCAACTCTCTGCGACCCCATGGACTGCAGCACGCCAGGCTTCCCGGTCCATCACCAACTCCCAGAACTTGCTCAAACTTATGACCATTGAGCCGGTGATGCCATCCAAACATCTCATCCTCTGTTGTCCCCTTCTCCTCCTGCCTTCACTCTTTCCCTGCATCAGGGTCTTTTCCAATGAGTTGGTTCTTTGCATGAGGTGGCCAAAGTATTGGAGTTTCAGTTTCAGCATCAGTCCTTCCAATGAATATTCAGGAATGATTTCCTTTAAGATGGACTAGTTGGATCTTCTAGCAGTCCAAGGAATTCTCAAGAGTCTTCTCAAACACCACAATTCAAAAGCATCAATTCTTTGGTGCTCAGCTTTCTGGTCCAGCTCTCATATACATACATGACTACTGGAAAAACCATAGCTCTCACTAGACGGACCTTTGTGGGCAAAGTGATATCTCTGCTTTTTAATATGCTGTTTAGGTCTGTAATAGCTTTTCTTCCAAAGAGCAAGTGTCTTTTAATTTCATGCCTGCAGTCACCATCTGCAGTAATTTTGGAGCCCAAGAAAATAAAGTCTGTCACTGTTTCCATTCCTTTCCCATCTATTTGCCTTGTAGTGATAGAACAGGATGTCATGATCTTTGTTTTTTGAATGTTGAGTTTTAAGCCAGCTTTTTCGCTCTCCTCTTTCACTTTCATCAAGAGACTCTTTAGTTCCTCTTTGCTTTCTGCCATACCCTCATAAGCATATCTGAGGTTATTGGTATTTTTCCTTGCAATCTTGTTTCCAGCTTGTGATTTATCCAGCCTGGCATTTCACATGATGTACTCTACATATAAATTAAATAAGCAGGGTGACAATATACAGTCTTGACGTACCCCTTTCCCAATTTGGAACCAGGCTGTTGTTCCATTTCTGGTTCTCACTGTTGATTCTTGACCTGCATACAGATTTCTCAGGAGGCAGGTAAGATGGTCTGGTATTCCCATCTCTTGAAGAATTTTCCACAGTTTCTTGTGATCCACACAGTGAAAGGCTTTAGTGAAGTCAATGAAGCAGAAGTAGATATTCTGAAATTCTCTTGCTTTTTTTTGATCCAACGGATGTTGGCAATTTGATCTCTGGTTCCTCTGCCTTTTCTAAATCCACCTTGAACTCGGTTCACACACTATCGAAGCCTAGCTTGGAGAATTTTGAGCATTACTTTGCTAGTGTGTGAGATGAGTGCAGTTGTGTGGTAGTTTGAGCATTCTTTGGCATTGCCTTTCTTTGGGATTGGAATCACTTCAAAACCATTAAAAACAGACCACATAGGGCAATGATGAAATCAATTACAGTTAATTTAATTTTAAAAGTTTATTCCAGGATGTTAAATTTTAGCAAGCTATAAAAGAAGCTTGGAATAGCAGATCTACATTAGGAACAGATTATAGGGAGGCAAGTCACAGACTCCAATAGCCATGGCAGAATATTCCCAGGCCTCAAGCCAATATTGTTGACCAGCGTAAACTTCAGCACTGTCAAGTCATGACTGGGCTCTCCATTTTATGAGTGTTAAATGTTGTCATCAGCGTTATTACAACTATCAAGCACTGAACTCAGTGCTGTGTCAGGTACCAAAAATGCCTCATCTGGTATAATACTACATGATATACATGGCTGGTGGAGTCTTTCCCTCCAATTATTTAATCAGCAAACTCCTACTGTTTTCCACATATCAAATCCCAGAAGATTATAAGACAAGAAAAATAACAATAGGGGCATGATTTTATGGTGATTAGAGCACGACAGATACAATCAAAATTGCAGCAGACTTTTTGTAGAATTTGACAGGTTGATTTTCAATTTTACATGGAAATAAAAAGAACCTGAAATATCAAAGTTATTTTTTAAAGGAATAAAGTAAAAGGACTTACTGATTTCAAGACACATCCTAAAAATATACTAACCAAGACAGTGTGGAACTTGAGAAAAGTGATATAGATATCAACAGAATATTGCCTTTAGGCAATTTAAAGTGTTGTTCTAACAACCGGTAACAATATGGAGAAAATAAATGGTGATCCTTATCATACTCTATACACAAAATTTTATTCAAAATGGATCATTGACCTAAATATGAAATCTAAAGCTATAATTCTCCTAGAAGAAAACATAAAGACAAATCTTTGCAACCTTCAAGTGATCAAAGGTTTCTTAGAACACAAAACAATGAACCATAGATTTCTTAAAAATGATAAATCAACATTCATTAAAATTTAAAATTCACTCTTCTGGTAACACAATTAAGAAAATGAAATGGCAAACCACAAACTGAGAGAAAATAATCACAACACATAAATCAGACAAAGATAAAAAGAATGCTTACAATTCAATAATAATAAGATAAGCAATGAAAATTTTTTAAAATGGGCAGGATTTAGTAGTTATTTCAAAAGAGAAAATATACAGATGGCCTATAGACACATAATGTTTGGCATCGTTAGTATTTGAAGGGAAGAATTCAAACCACATTGAGACACAACATCACACCCATCAGAGTGGGAAAATTAAAATAAAATTAAAACAGAAAAGGAAAGGATATGGCCAACTAGGACTTGCATACATAGCTAATGAGGATATAAAATGGTATAGCTACTTTGTAAGAGAGTTGGCAATTTCTTAAAAGCTTAAACATACACTTATTGATGATTCAGACTTTCCATTCCTAGGTATTTACCCAAGGAAAACAAAAATATATGACTATAAAAAGAGCGGGTCGCAAATATCCTTAACAGATTTATTTTAAGTAGGCAAAACTATGAATAATCCAAATGTCTAACAACACATGTATGGGAAATTATGATATAGCCATTCAATGAAATACTAGGTAGCAGTAAAATAATGAGCTATTAATTAATTCATGCTGTAACTTGAATAAATTTTTTAAAAAACCATTATGTTAGGTGAAAGAAGCCAGGTCAAAAAACAAATGAAAAATAAGAAAAAATGCATATTTTATAATTCCATTCATATAAAATTCTAAAGAGTAGACTAACTCATAGTGACAAAAATCAAGTCAGATATGGGAGTGTAGGAGAGAAAAGTTCAAGGTGGTACATAGAAATGTTTGTTAGCCTAACTATTTTGATGATTTCCTATCTTTTCATACATGCGCCCAAACTGATCAAACTGTACACTTTAAGTATGTGACATTTAGTGAAATAAACTTTGATGAAATTGAATGAAACCAAAAAATAAAATGGGATAATATTAAATCCATTTTAGAGGAGAAGCTAATAATAAAAAAAAGACATTTTTTTAAGCTATGTGGCCTAAAGCATATTTATTTGAGATATAGTATCTAATAACACTTCTAAAATTTATTACCTGTTAAATAATTAAATATCTGTTCAGATATTTTAAAGGACTGTGGAGATACGTTTTGCCATTTTAAGAAATTGTAACCAATTTCTTTAATTAAAAACCCATTTAAATTTTAGCTTTTCTAGTAAAAAATTACTAAATTTGCAGCATTTTAGTAATGATGCAAATTTTTCTTTTTAAGTTCATCCACTTATAAAGCACTTTATCAAAATTATGGTGGAATATACCAAAAACCTATAGAATTGTATACTTTGATTGAGAGAATAGCATAAACTTTGTTAATACATGTTTATAAGAGTGAGAAAATTGAGAAAATATTCTGGAAAAAAAGACAGTAAACTTTTAAGGATCTTGAATATCAATCACTGTTTGTTAACATGGAAATCATGATTTACCACTGAAGGTTTTTGAACAGGAGAATAGCTTGATGTGGGCTATGCTATGAGAAGATTGATCTGGCAGTGGTGTGTGGAATGGATTTTTGTTAGAAGAGATAAAAATTCTGTTTGTTAGAAGAGACAAAAATGTTATGAAAATAAACTGAATGTCATACCACAGAGTTTTAAAGAAGTTAGAAGTAGCAGTAATGATAATTTCTATAAAAAGTAAGTGGACGATAATAAGAGTTTAAAACTTTGCCACTCTCTGAGGAAGGGAAGAAATGGGAAATCAAAGACAACTCTAACTTCTTTTCAGTGTCTGGAAGGATAAAGCCTCTAATAGGAGTCAAGGGAGAATTCAAGAAACTTATTGGTTGGAAGAGTTCAGTCTTGAGTGTTCTAAAATTTAGCATTAGGCAGGATAGCCAGTTATCCATCTGGCCTTATGGAAAGCATATTCAAAGTTTTCTGGAGAGACTGTATGTCATATTTTTATAGCTTCTGATCATTTCAACTCCCTGTCTATACTTAGGAAAGTGGAGATTGTTTTGCTTTACATAAAAGGCCGGGTAATTTTTCCCCCAGGTTCTTAACACTAGATCTCAAAGACATGTCTTAACTTTGAGCAATCAGATGCTCCCACTCAGAGTGTGACACAGAGAAGCTAGGAGAGTGGGTCTCATGTCATCAACATAAGAATCTAGTATCTGTTCCCACTGATGGCAGAGTGACAGAACTGGTGGTAGCATGGAAACTTGATTGTTCTGTGGTCAGAGCTGGCTATGTCTTATCCTGGCTGACTCTCCATGGTCCCTGGTTAACTTTTTAAAAACAGCTTTATGGAGATACAGTGCACACAATATAGACATTCACCCATTTAAAGTATGCAGCTCAAGGGGTTTAGTATATTCAAGGTTTATAAACACCATGATCTAATTTTGGAACATTTTCATTGCTCCAAAAGAAACCTTGGACCCATTAGCAATCAACCCACCTCTCTCCAAGCAACAACTTATCTACTTTCTGCCTCTATAAGATTTGGACATTGTGGACATTCATATAAATGAAAAAAACAAATTTGTAGTCTTATGTGAGCAGCTGGTTTCATGTAGCATAGTATTTTTAAAGTTCATCCATATTGCGGCACATATCACTACTTCACTCCTTCTTACTGCTAAACAGTTTTACTAATTTGCCACATTTTGTTTATTCATTTATAAGTTAATAGATATTTGGATTGTGTCTACTTTTTGGATACTATGAATACTGAGGCTATGAATATTTGTGCATACACTTTGGTGTTGACATATCGTTTCATTTCACTTAGATATATACATATATATATATGTGCATATCCAAGATATATATATATATATATTTATATATATATATAAACCTGAAACTGCTGAGACATATTGTGACTCCAAGCTTCCTGGGTGGCTCAGTGGTAAGAACTCACCTGCCAATGCAGGATATGCAGGTTCATTCCCTCGGTTGGGAATATACCCTGGAGAAGGAATTGGCAGCCCACTCTAGTATTCTTGACTGGGAAACCCCACGGACAGAGGAGCCTGACAGGCTACAGTCCATGCGGTCACACAAGAATCAGATAGGACATAGCAACTAAACAACAATAACATTATAACTCAATGTTTAACATTTTGAGGAACTGTCAAACTATTTTCCATAGTAGTTGTACCATTTTACATTCTTACTAACACTGTATGAACATTCCAATTTCAACACATCCTTACTAGCACTTGTTATTATGTATCATTTTTATTATAGCTATCCTGGTTGTTTGGTCACTAAATCCTGTCTGACTTGTGACCCTACCATCTGTAGCCCACCAGGCTTCTCTATCCATGCAGTTCTTTATCCATAGCTATTCTAGTGTGTATAAAGTTTCTTTGGGGTTTTGCCTTATATTTCTAATGACCAATGATGTTGAAAATCTGTTCATTTGGTAATGATTATTCATATATATATTTTGGAGAAATGTTTTTTCCAATTATTTGCCCATTTTTTAAATTGGGTTAGTTATCTTTTTATTATTAAGTTAAAAACCTTCTTTCCTGCTTGATTTTGGAATCATGTTCTTAGTCATAGTCTTCCTTTTGTCTGACCCAATGTTCTTACATTAAATTGCTTTTTTGGCTTTACAAGTTCAACGGCTATCTTTTCCTTGCAACCAAGAACAAGAGACAAAGTCTCGATATACCTATTTAGAGTCTGTCCAAACAAAATGAATATTTGATTTTATAAAAGTGCATGAGACAAATGAGGGAGATATGTAAAATTTAAAGTATAAACAAGTTAGTGATCAATGAGTGATTAAGCAGTGACTAAAAGCTTTTGTTATTATTCATTTTGATGATGGAGGAAAAAAGAGAAGAAGGACAGTGACTTAAATCATTAGCAAGTTTATTTGCTCAGGGAAGAAAATTCAAGAGAAGATATTGCACATGAATATATGGGAGTACATAATTTGTGACGGAAATTGGAAGTTCCTTAAGGAGGTGGCAGGAAATGTGGATGAATTAGGTTTAAAAAGGAGGAGTAGATCCTTAGAGATAAGGGGAAAAAAACAACTCAGAGGAGGAAAGTAAACAGATTGTGAGGTGGAAAAAGTGCCCTGAGAGTGTCTTCAGCAGGTGGCTTTGACATTCTCTAGAGATAGGAGTAATATTATGCTAACACGAAGAGTGAAGGGGTTGAATGGGAATGTTGAGGAGAGTCTGGAGTAGCTGAGGTAGAAATGAGCCAGCAAGTCAGAGGGAGTTAAGTTGAGAATTTTCAAGCAAAAATTATATTCTAACAGTAGTGAATTCAAGACTATTTTCTATCCTTCCACCTAAATCTTTGAATTATATTTTTCTTTCTCTCTTGTACCTTACTTAATAAAAATTCATCATAGGGAATAACACCAACAAACACTCAGACACATAGAATATTAAATATGTATGAATCACTGCTCTAGCTCATACATTTGAGATTGTTCTTTTGTGTGATTTCCCCTTTCTTCTAGTTTCAGAGTACCCATTGCAAAATATAAATACTATGATGCAAACTGGGATATATTCCTTTATTAGTTTGAAGTGTAGTTCCTAAAAATGTCCATTTTAGCCTTAAATTCAGAGTTGCTTTCTTTCATCTGCCAAGTGTATCTTAAACAAGAAGTGTAAAAGTGATTTCCATAGTGATTTATAGTGTTCTCTATGCATCTTTCAAAATAGGTATCTTACTTAACTATTTGCATGCATGTGTGCTAAGTCCTTTTAGTCTTGTCCGATTCTTTGTGACTCTCTGGACTGTAGCCCACCAAGCTCTTCTGTCCATGGGATTCTTGAGGCCAGAAAACTGGAGTGAGTTGCCATGCCCTCCTCCAGGGGATCTTTCTGACCCAGAAATTGAAACTGCATCTCTTGTCTCCTGCATTGACAGGTGGGTTTTTACCCAGACTTGGGGTAAAGTTCTCTTTACATGGACTTGAGATTCCCTAGTGGCTCAGATGATAAAGAATCCACCTGCGATGAAGGAGACCTGGGTTTGATCCCAAGAGAAAACCCCTTGGAGAAAGGAATGGCTACCTACTCCAGTATTCTTGCCTGGAGAATTCCATGAACAGATGAGCCTGGCAGGCTATAGTTCATGAGATTGGAAAGAATTGGACACGATTGAATAACTATTACAAACAATATAATCTTCATATTATAATGTTAATGAAACAAAAATCTCTAAACTACATATAGATCAGGTTATTTACTTTTTCTTTTGTATAATTTATTTGCCCTTTTAAAAAGTCAAAGGCAACCCTTAGTCATTCTCTTAAATAGCCAAAAATATGCCTGAATTTTCAATAGACTCTCTTTATTCTTTGGTTTGTTTGTTTAGGTATTTGCCTTAATGTACAAACAAAACCATACCTCTAAATGAAAATGTCATGGATAGAAAAAGTAGACATGAGGTTTAAAAAATACTGATCAAGAAACTTTTAGAGGTAGTAAAGTGCTACACTTCACATTGCTATGAAGTTGGCGGTTTTATATCCCACTGAACTCATCAGCTGAAGTTAGCTCTCCAGGGGATTTCAAGTCAGTTCAAAGTTACATAGTAAAAAGAAAAAGAACTGGGTGAATTCCTTCAATTTCATTGTTTAGCATTTCAAAGGTTCCATCTATTCTCTTGATTAAAGCCCTGGTTCCATTGGGTTTATGAACTTGTCTGAAGCCAGGAATGTGTCCAAATTCACGGCAGCATTTATGTATCCAAAATTAAATCAAGAAGAGTAATTGAGAAATCTTCTTTCAATTCAAAATGAACCCAAATCTTATCCAAATGTAGACATAATCTATGTATAACCAATAACATTCTGTTCAGCATGCGGAAATGAAGAACAAATTTGGGGCTGGGAGTTTGTGGACCTGGGGGCTCTCATTCCAGCTCTTCCATTGGTCAGTTATTTGACCTTCCACAATCATTTTACCTTTCTGGATCTTCATGTCATATGCTATACAATATGTTGTTGCCGTTCAGTAGCTAAGTTGTGTCTGACCCTCTGTGATCCCATAGACTGCATCATGCCAGGCTTCCCTGTCCTTAATGAAATTGCGTATTTCACTAATGAAATTGGGTATTTATTCTACTTCTAAAATGTTACTGACCTACTCAGAAAAAATCTAATGTATACTTCTTTGGGGGTATATATACGAAATGTGGTATTTACTGTGTATAATGTCTGTTAGGTCCCTATAATGATAGAATATAATGTTTATTATGTACATATATAAGGTGTATATAATATATATGTACATATATAAAGAATATTTCCTGTTTTTAGAATTACACAAGTTAATAATCACCTCAAAATCTAGCCATTTTACTAGAAGATAGTAATACTTTATAATAGATATCTTGATAATAATCAAAAATTAAAATCATCGCCATTATTTTTTATATGAAGAAGCAATTTTTCACACTGTAGTTTCCTTATGGTGCATCATTTGAAATTAAAATTTTGTCTCTTTGCTTGCCATTAGGTCATTGTTCTAATATGTATTACAAAATTTCTGAGTTTTTAAATAATATGACTTCCCATTTGTCCACTAGCACAAGTCCAGTCAATGCCTCCCCACACTTTAACTTATCAGTGAGTTGGGAAGTAATGCTATTTTTAATAAATCATCCTATTCTTCCCTGAAACAATAATTTTAGAAATTCAAAAGGTAAGTAAATACTGGGAAGTTGTATATAATGTGAAAGTCCGAGTTGAAAATTAGGCAGAAATTTGAAACTAAATATTTAGCAGGACTTTTGCTCTTCTTAATTTCCTGTTCCCTAAATATTGAGTGAATATTCACTCTAATATTATTTACTGTAAATTACATATGACTCAGGTTGTTCTTATGAAAAAGCAGAATGGGTATTAACTTGTGAAGTATTAAAAAGAACTCTAAAAGCCCTCAGCTGAATGTTTTTTCTACTCTATTTAAAGACTTTTATTGATGTCTTAAATTCCACCAGTGAATCTTCAAATCTAGTGCAAAATTAAAAATGGGCAGAAGAACTAACTAGGTTTTTCTCCAAGGAAAAAATACAAATGGCCAATTAAGCTCATGAAAAGATGCTCAATATCACTAATTCAGTTCAGTTCAGTTCAGTCGCTCAGTCGTGTCTGACTCTTTGCAACCCCATGAATCGCAGCACGCCAGGCCTCCCTGCCCATCACCAACTCCCAGAGTTTACTCAAACTCATGCCCATCGAGTCGGTGATGCCAGCCAGCCATCTCATCCTCTCTTGTCCCCTTCTCCTCCTACCCCCAATCCCTCCCAGCCTCAGGGTCTTTTTCAATGAGTCAGCTCTTTGCATGAGGTGGCCAAAGTATTGGAGTTTCAACTTCAGCATCAGTCCTTCCAATGAACACCAAGGACTGATCTCCTTTAGGATGGACTGGTTGTATCTCCTTGTAGTCCAAGGGACTCTCAAGAGTCTTCTCCAACACCACAGTTCAAAAGCATCAATTTTTCAGCACTCAGCTTTCCTCACAGTCCAAATCTCCCATCCATACATGACCACTGGAAAAACCACAACCTTGACCAGACAGATGTTTGTTGGCAAAGTAATGTCTCTGCTTTTTAATATGCTATCTAGGTTGGTCATAACTTTCCTTCCAAGGAGTAAGCGTCTTTTAATTTCATGGCTGCAATCACCATCTGCAGTGATTTTGGAGCCCCAAAAAATAAAGCCTGACACTGTTTCCACTGATTAGGGAAATGCAAATCAGAACTACAATAAGGTACTACTTCACATGAGTCAGCATTGCCATTAAAAATTCTACAAATAATAAGTGCTGGAGAGGGTGTGAAGAAAAAGGAACCCTCCCACATTGTTGATGGGAATGTAAGTTGATACAGTCACTATGGAAAACAGTATGAAGGTTCATTAGAAAGCTAAAAATAGAATTATCATCTGATCCAGCTGGAGAAGGGACAGGCTACCCACTCTGGTATTCTTGGGCTCCCCTGGTGGCTCAGGCAGTAAAGAATCCACCTGCAATGTGGGAGACCTGGGTTTGATCCCTGGGTTGGGAAGATCCCCTGGAGGAAGGCACAGCAACCCACTCCAGTATTCTTGCCTGGGAAATCCCATGGACAGAGGAGCCTGGCAGACTAGAGCCCATGGTGGTCACAAGAATCCCCAGGGACACAGGAGCCTGGTGAGCTATAGTCCATGGGTTCACATAGGGTTGGACACAACTGAAGTTACTAAGTAGCAGCAGCAGCCAAGAGCCAGCAATCCCACTCCTGGGCATATATCCAGACAAAACTCATCCAAAGATACATCCACCTTTGTTTATAGCAGCATTAGTTACAATAGCCAAGTCATGGAAATGACCTAAGTGTCCACTGATAAATGAATAGATCAAGAAGATGGAGTACAATGGAATACTACTCAGATGTATAAAAGAATGAAATAATACAATGTTTAGCAAAATGGATGCAACTACAGATTATCATTCTAAATGAAGTAAGTCAGAGAGAGCAATACAAATATCATGATAACACTTATATGTGGAATCTGAAACATGACATAAATGAACCTATCTACAAAGTAGAAACAGACTAATAGACATAGAGAACAGACTTGTGGTTGCCAGTGGGGAGGGCACTGGGAGAGAGAATAAGAGGTTGGGTTAGCAGGTGAAAACTATTACATATAGGATGGATAAGCAACAGGGTCCCACTGTAGCAAAAAAAATTATATTCAGTATCCTATGATACACCACAATGGAAAAGAAGATTAAAAAATAATATATAGATATGTATAACTGAATCATGTTGCTGCATAGCAGAAATTAACACATTGTAAATTAACTATACTTTAATAAAAATATTTTTCTATTCAAAAGTATAAATCACAGGAAATAATATATGCAAAGTTTAGCATTTATGACAACCTAATGCAAATGACATTGTGACATTCTTTCTTTAAAGTCAACCAGGTAGAAATAGTTAAATGTGGTATCTCAGAGGAGTAATTTTTAATTGCTGCTTCATGGGAACTGAAAAGTTCTACAATGTGTCTCAGGACCTCAACAAGGATATCTCTACTTGTATTATATTTCTTCTAAAACTTTTGTTTGGACATTTGAAAAGTCATTGGATTTGAAGAAGGAATATAAATTATGAAATTTGTGTCATACTAATGGAAGAAAAAGCACCCATGGGAAGGTGTATAGAAAAGGAAAGATAGGGGTGAGAAGACCTCAACAAACAAGGAAGCAATGTGATAAAATTATGAATGGAACAAAGGTTGATAAAAATATGGATGGAACAAAGGTCAACGTAGCAAGGAGAAAAGATGTTAAAAATGATCTTGGAAATCTAAAATGTACTTTACAAATTTGCTTACATTTGCACATACCAAAGTATCAAATAACATTACATTGTAACTCTCCCAATGATAATTATATTCACTAAAGTCTAAGAATTGTTCTAGCTTGTGTTACAAAATTGCTTAAGGTTAAAATCATGAAAAATTGTTTCACAATCACCAACTAGCCATTTAAAATTAGAGATGGACAATATTTCAGCACACTTTTCATTAGCCTACAGTCTAATTGAGCTCACATGTATGATAATTTCCATATTTTATTAAATCTTGCTGAAATATAAGATTTCTATTTACATAACTAAGTCACTGTCAGTATCACTAGATCAGTAAATCATTAAGTCAATAGAAAGTTTTACTGTGTTTTTAGTTAACTAGTGTGTAAGGAGAAGGAAATGGCAACCCACTCCAGTGTTCTTGCCTGGAGAATCCCCGGGACAGGGGAGGCTGGTAGGCTGCCATCTGTGGGGGTCCCACAGAGTCAGACACAACTGAAGCGACTTAGCAGCAGCAGCAACAGTGTGTAAGAAAAATCAATATACTAAAATTTATGCCCTTAAATTTTTCTTATTTAAGAGCATTTACTGACATTTAATATTGGTTACAAATAAGGCAAGTTTTAAGATCTAGAAACAAAGATGTGTAAAGTACAGGGCTTTTTGGTTTGCTTTTTTGTCTTTGCCCATAACAAGTTTTCAGTCCAATGGACATAAATTGGCTACTAAGTAATCACAATGCGGTATACATTTTGTATTTCTATGACATCCTCTAAATCTGAGTCAGAAGATAGAAACCCTTATATATAAATTGCTGATAGCAGGGCAAGTGCTAAGGGTATGGCTTATTCTACCTCATTCTGGTTTTATAACTGAGAGTTCAAGGCACATGATTACAGGTTGTGTTTTTCTTTCATACTAAGAGAACTGATTTAAATGTCTAAGTGTGAAAAGAAAGATGAATTGTATCTTTTAAAAGATAAAGAGGCATTGTAAAACCTAGCTTTCTGCTTTTGCCTTTCCACTTTTCATTTACACATTTAAGAAAGTAGGAAATATGCATCTTATATTCAAAAGTGTGCATAATAATAAGACAATGCACAGTTCCAGTTCTGTGGTTCTCTATCAGGGTGGTTCAGCCCCAGAGGAGAGATGTGGCAATGACTGGGGACATTACTGGTCATCACACTAGAAGGAATATTTTAGGAATCTAGTGAGTACAGAGAAAGGATGAAACTAAACATCCTACAATGCACAGGATCTTTCAACAACAAGAATTATCTCCCAAAATGTTAATAGTGCTATCATTAAGAAACCTGGTTCTAGTTAAAATGACCTAGCATTAAGATTATTATTTATCAATGATATACTTTAATTTGCCTAGAAATGCACTTGAAAATTAAATACAAAATTAAGCATTTTGTTGTGATAGAAGTATTCTATTTAGGTTAATGAAACACCTAAAGAGAAATTTTAGGAGAAGAGCTTCTAAAAGAGAGTTTCCTAGGACCAGATGACTGAGAAAGAAAAAACTAAGAACTAGTTAACAGATGGTTCTGCACAATACACAGATATGACCTGAAAGTGGGCAGCTGCAGGATTGCAGCCCCTTTCTGGGACATCTCTAAAGGACAGAGGTAGATGGAAGTTCTAGTGGACAGAATTTATAGCAGTACATCTAGCTGATCATTTTGCCTGAAAGGAGAAACAGTCAGATAAAAGCATATATAATGATTCATGAGCTGTGGAAAATGATCTGACATCTGGCAGGAGACTTGGAAGAAATGTAACTGACAAATTTAAGACAAAGAAGTCTAAGAAAGAGGTATGTAGACAGAATTTTGTGAACTGGCAAAGAATATGAAGATGGTTGTGTCCCACATGAAAAGATGACATCAAGACAGGATTTTAGTAATCAATTTAATAATCAATCTTGGGATACCAGTCAGCTGCTTTCCCCAGTCATTCCTGTCATTTCTTGATGGACTCATGAATAAAGTGGTCCTGTTGGCAGGAATGGAGGTAATCTATGGGTTAAGTAACAAGAACGTCTACTTAACAAGCTGACCTGGCTACAGTCATTACTAGATGCTCAGTCTGCCAGTATCTGAGATCAACACCGAGTCCCTGACACGGCATTCTTCAGAGAGATCAGCCAGCTACCTGCTGGTAGGTTGATTATACTGGACTGCTTTTGTCATGCAAGCAGTAATTCCTTTTTTATTATTGAAATAGACACTTTGAATATGACTTTGCCTTCTTTGCATGCACTGCTTCTGTCAAAAATACCATTCATGGACTACTAGCAGAATGCTTTATCCACCAACATGGTATTCCACAAAGCAGTGCTTCCAATCAGGGAACTCACTTCATAGTAAAAAAAAAAGAGAGAGAGACTTAATTACAGAGCCAACTAGGTGGCAATCCCATGTGGGGCTGGAAAAATGTCCTCCAGGTGGTGTACATGCTCTAAATACTATCATAGTCAAGAATCAGGTATCCAAGAATCAAGGGGATGTGAGTCAGTGTTACTACTCACTTTTAGCCCTCATGACCCAATGGCAAAATGTTTGCTTCCTTTTCCCACAACCATAGGCTCTGCCGGTCCAGGTATATTGGCTCCTAAAGAAGGAATGCTTCTGCCAGTCAGACACAATAGTGATTCCCCTCACCTGGAAGTTAAGACGGCCACCCAGCCACTTTGAGTGCCTAATGTTTTTTAATCAATAGGCAGAGAAAAGAGTTACCATACTGGTTTGGATGATTAATCCTGATCATCAAGGGGAAACTTGGCTGCTACTACACGTTTGAGGCAAGGAAGACTGTCTGGTATACAGGAAATCCCTTAGGGCATTTCTTAATACCACCAAGGTCTAGGATTAAAGTCAATGGAAAACTATAAGAATCAAGTTCAGGCAAGGGACAGAAGTTAGGAGATGACTTCCAAGGGGACAAGGGCACTCTTTTGAGGTCATAGAAATACTCTATATTACAATTGTGATGGTAGCTATACAATTATACACAACTGTTAAAACACACAAAAGTTGTATACTTCAAATTGGTGAAATATATTTCATATAAAGCCTTGGTGGCTCAATTGGAAAGAATCTGCCTTCAAGATAGGAGACCTGAGTTCAATCCCTAGGTCAGGAAAATCCCCTGGAGAAGGGAATGGCAACTCACTCCAGTATTCTTGCCTGGAGAATTCTGGGGACAGAGGAGCCTTGTGGGCTACTGTCTATGGGGTCACAAAAGAGACTGAGTGATTGACACACACTTTACCTCAATACAGTTGAAATCAACAACAACAACAACTTTTCTTTGATCATAAACATCCCTAAACAATGCTGAAAAATAAATAGGAGACAGGGAGAACATACTTGCAATACATATACTCTATAAAGTATTAATATATGTATTTCAACTGCAAAAGAAAAAACCTCTTATAAACACATTTATTTATTTATTCTTTCATTCAACAGTCTTTGGGCATATGCCATTCATCATACAGTTTCAGAAGCTGGTGCTAATACCAGAGGAAAACAAAAAAAATGAGTAAAAACACAAAAGCAAGAACAGAAACCTGCAATTATGGAGTTTGTAGTTTATTTAAAAGAGACAGAAAATTAGATGAGTAAAATGAATGCTGCAGTCTTGACTATAATAAGACGCAGAGCTATGTTTGACTCATCTATCATGACTATAATATTTTTATGGAATAGATTTCTGTATTAGCCTCATTTATATTTCAAGTTTTCTATCTCTATTGGGTTTTTCCCCCTCATTCTCATCATTTTTAACTTGTTTTAATTTGTTTCTAAGCTGAAAGTTAGAAAATAGATGAATAAATCAATTAAAAATGCAACACATTGATAAAAATTGGACTCTTTCTAATTAGTTTCAATTAAATCCCAAAGACTGAAGATGTAGCAAGTATCCCCAGGTTTTCAAGTGAGGGAGTAGACTATTAGGCAAAAAATGCCAATGGGGTATCTCAAGAAACTAGTACCGTGATCATCAGCCTAACATTTATCTCAAAAGTATAAAATGGTTGATTTGAAGAAGTGACCTACATATGCTCTCAGTCGTATCCAACTCCTTGTGACATGGACTGTAGCCTACAAGCTTCTCTGTCCATAGCATTTTCCAGGCAAGAATATGGGAGTAGGTTGCCATTTCCCCCTCCAGGGCATCTTCCTGACCCAGGACTTGAACCCGTGTCTCCTGCAAGTTTCCTATATTGCAGGTAGATTCTTTACCACTGAATCACTTGGGAAACCCTAAAGAAGTGGCCTAAGGATCACTTAAAACCATACCCAATAAAGAAAAGCTTCTTAACAGAGGCAAGCCTACCTCAGCAGAAAGACTTTATTGGCACCAAGCGAGGGAGTTATTTTGAGAAATAATTTGATGTGCTTAAGCATTTACTCTCCTCCAGCATAGGGAGAGAGCTGTTGTCTCATACCTCATGCCAAGGAAGAGGGTTTACATGTCATCACTGTGACAGCTTGATATGTGTCTCATGGAGCTTCACAGGGCAGAGGGACTAGTTTTCAATTCAGTGTTGGAGAGAAATGAAAATGAAAAGCTCTGACTGGACTACCTCAGAAGCAGTAAAATTCACAGAAGTGACCACTGTCAGATCAAGCCACTTCCCTACTGGAGGCTCTGCAGAGGTGTGTGTTTCCTACGGACTGAATGTGGTCCTTGTGTGGATGAACCAGCATAGGAGCCACAAAATGCTGGCAGGTAACAAAACTGGCCAGCTGGAAGAGACATAAGGTATAGAGATGGTTTTTCTTGCTAGAATAGTCATATTCTAAAGTTAGTGTACTTTGGCAGGTATTCAAAACTGACTGTTTGTATCATGTTGTGCTTTCATAGGTTTCTCAAAGACCCTCCTACTGAGAACAACTAACTGCAACTCCCTAAATGAGGACAAAGCCATTCCATCAGCCAGCTGCTACCACCCTCCTTAGCACCTGCATCTTGCAGCACTCTGCAGGCCTCTCTCCAGTCAGACCTCAGGGCTGCTGCAAGAAGCCCTTGGATGGGGTCAATTTAAATTGATCCAGGACCACCACTCCAAAATCAGCCCTTTAATATAGTTAGTATGATTGAAACTAGCTTTTGAACCATCTCCACTGAAATTCCTGCTTATTTGTCCTTATAACTCACTTAAGAATATGAGAGAAGATACCACCTATAGGTTTGTTTTTAGCCTTTGGACCTCAGCTAAAGCTGAGGCAAAAAGAATTCCATTTTTAGCTGTGTTAATAAATAAACAAATTAGGATATTTAAAGTGCCAGTGAAGAAGTGAGTTACCACCATAGAGACACCAAGAAATAAAAACCCAACAAAGCTTGGATATGGCAGAAAAGGATAATTAAGAGTCAAGTATGATTTTAAGGATTAAGTTTGGATGTTAAAGGATGGTGAGATTTCTCTGTAAGATTATCAAATGCAGTGAATAATTTAAAAGTTAATGACATATAACACAAAGAGAATGGGACAGAAGACAATAGCAAATGTTATGGTCATTCAGCAAAAGGGGGAGGTTCCCAACTCAAAGTTTGGTTTAGATGTTGAGACTGATGACACTACATAAACACCAAGAAGGAATGAGATTTATTACTTACATAACTGAATTCTCTGGGGAGATCAGGGTAGGCCTCTCAAGCAGGTCTGAAATGGCTTGAAAGAGCAAGGGAAGGATACTGACCTAGGTTTTTCCTGGGGTTAAGGTATGGAAACAGATGCTGAGTTCTCACACATGGGCAGAGACTTGGGAGGTCTGACTCTTCTGCTGGTACCAGAAGAGGAAGTTAGCACCCAGGCCTGTTTCCAGTTTGCTGAGATATAGGATACAAGAGGTACAGGAAGGAATAATGATGTTTAAAAACTGTCAGCAGTCAACAATCAAACAATGAGGACTGTCTACTCATTATGATAAACATATTCAAAAATTTTTTGAAACAGAGAGAACACTTGGAAGAATGACAAATAGTTGGGGGGGGGGGAAATAGAGCCATTTTCAAGTAGAGACAGGACATTCTAATTAAAAGTGAGGGAATTTGCAATACAGAAATTCTGAGAGGAACATAGGTAGGAATATTAGGCTGGAGTAAGAGTCATACATTTTAGTAACAACTTATGGGAGCCAAGGAGCAATGAGGTGAAGGTTTCAAAATACAGATGGAAAATGATTTCTCAATGATTAATCATAGGTTAGAGCAGAATAAAGGTCATTTTCAGACATTCAAAGTAAAACAATTTATTTACTATGATGATGACTTTTCTTAGGAAATGACTAGAAGATGTACTATGGTTGATCTAAATGAAAAACAAAGAGTAGTCAAGGGCAAATATTGGTTTGTAACCCAGAAAAGCAACAAATTTTGACTGGAGCTGAAAGAAGTACTCCAAGATATAAAAGAGGAGGGAAAAGGACCGGGAAGAGAGAGGAGGAGGAGAAAAAGGGAAGAAAGGAAGAGAAGGAAACAAGGAAGGAATTTGAGGTAAAAATCAAGACTGATGTGCTTGCACATTTTCCAGTTATTTGACATAATTTGGCCTTGGAGTACAGCATGAAGCAGGGCAAAGGCTCAGGTCATGAACTCCTTATTGCCAAATTCAGAAGTAAACTGAGGAAAGTAGGGAAAAACACTAGATCATTCAGGTATGACTTGAATCAAATCCCTTAAGATTATACAGTGGAAGTGAGAAATAGATTTAAGGGACTAGATCTGATAGACAGAGTGTTTGATGAACTATGGACGGAGGTTCATGACATTGTAGAGGAGACAGGAAGCAAGATCATCCCCAAGAGAAAGAAATGCAAAAAAGCAAAGTGGCTGTTTGAGAAGGCCTTACAAATAGCTGAGAAAAGAAGAGAAGGGAAAAGCAAAGGAGGAAAGGAAATATATACCCATTTGAATACAGAGTTCTGAAGAATAACAAGGAGAGATAAGAAAGCCTTCCTCAGCAATCAATGCAAAGAAATAGAGGAAAATAAAAGCATGGGAAAGATGAGAGCTCTCTTCAATAAAATTAGATACCAAGGGAACATTTCATGAAAGATGGACTCAATAAAGGACAGAAATGGTATGAGCCTAACAGAAGCAGAAGATATTAAGAAGAGGTAGCAAGAATACACAGAAGAACTCTACAAAAAAGACCTTCAAGACCCAAATAATGACGATGGTCTGATCACTCACCTAGAGCCAGACATCCTGGAATGTGAAGTTAAGTGGGCCTTAGAAAGCATCACTATGAACAAAGCTAGAGGAGATGAAGGAAATGCAGTTGAGTTATCTCAAATCCTAAAAGATGATGCTGTGAAAGTGCTGCACTCAATATGCCAGCAAATTTGAAAAACTCAGGAGAGGCCACAAGACTGGAAAAGGTCAGTTTTCATTTCAATCCCAAAGAAAGGTAATGTCAAAGAATATTCAAACACAATTGCACTCATCTCACATGCTAGTAAAATAATGCTCAAAATTCTCCAAGCCAGGTTTCAACAATATGTGAACCGTGAACTTTCAGATGTTCAAGCTGGTTTTAGAAAAAGCAGAGGAACCAGAGATCAAGTTGCCAACATCTGCTGGATCATCGAAAAAGCAAGAGAGTTCCAGAAAAACATCTATTTCTACTTTATTGACTATGCCAAAGCCTTTGACTGTGTGGATCACAATAAACTGTGGAAAATTCAGAAAGAGATAGGAATACCAGACCACCTGACCTGCCTCCTGAGAAATATGTATGCAGGTCAAGAAGCAATAGTTAGAACTGGACATGGAACAACAGACTAGTTCCAAATAGGCAAAGGAGTACATCAAGGCTGTATATTGTCACCCTGCTTATTTAACTTATATGCAAAGTACATCATGAGAAACACTGGGCTGGATGAAGCACAAGCTGCAATCAAGATTGCCAGGAGAAATATCAATAACCTCAGATATGCAGATGACACCACCCTTATGGCAGAAAGTGAAGAAGAACTAAAGAGCCTCTTGATGAAAGTGAAAGAGGAGAGTGAAAATTTTGGCTTAAAGCTCGACATTCAGAAAACTAAGATCATGACATTGGTCCCATCACTTCATGGCAAATAGATGGGGAAACAATGGAAACAGTGACAGACGTTCTTTCCTTGGGCTCCAAAATCACTGCAGATGGTAACTGCAGCCATGAAATTAGAAGACACTTACTCCTTAGAGGGAAAGTTATGACCAACCTAGACAGCATATTAAGAAACAGAGACATTACTTTGCCAACAAAGGTCTGTCTAGTCAAGTCTATGGTTTTTCCAGTGGTCAGGTACAGATGTGAGAGTTGGACTATAAAGAAAGCTGAGTGCCAAAGAATGGATGCTTTTGAACAGTGGTGTTGGAGAAGACTCTTGAGAGTCCCTTAGACTGCAAGGAGATCCAACCAGTCCATCCTAAAGGAGATCAGTCCTGAGTGTTCGTTGGAAGGATTGATGTTGAAGCTGAAACTCCATCTGATGCGAAGAGCTGACTCATTAGAAAAGACCCTGATGCTGGGAAAGATTGAAGGCAGGAGGCGAAGGGGACAACAAAGGATGAGATGATTGGTTGGCATCACTGACTCAATGGACATGAGTTTGGATAAACCCTGGGAGTTGATGATGGACAGGAAGGCCTGGCATAATACAGTCCATGGGGTCACAAAGAGTCATACATGACTGAGCAACTGAACTGAACTGAACCAAATTGAACTAGAACATATGTGGAAATAGTGATATTACAAAGAAAACTAAGAAAAAGAATATTGTAAGAAATTGTCATCAACAGGAAAAGTTCCATGAGATAGGAAATATAACAGTGAATGACAGTCTCGTAGCAATATAAACATTGACTTGGTTTAATCAAAATTTATAATGCCATTATAAAGAAAACATGGAAGGATCAGAAGTAGGAGTATGATATAAGAATGGTAATCCTCAGCTGCCTTATGAGTGTTAATCAATATAAAAATGCATCATTGAAATAGCCCAACAGAAATATGCTTGTAAATAACATACAAAAATATCAAAAAGTGGTTTGGTGAGAGCAGATAGACACACAAATTTAATCTCTTTAGGATTCTTTGACACTTGAATCATAGGCATGTATTACTCTGAGAAAATGACTTTCAACAATTAATAAAATGCAAAGTCAAATGAACATGAAAGGAAAGGATGGCTTTGTTTTTTAAACAGGTGGAGTTTGAAATGATGTCATGATATAGCCTTCAATTATTATCTGTTGACTTAGTATTAGAGCTAATGGAATCAGTTCATGGTCAGTCACTCAGTCATATCTGACTCTTTGTGACCCTATGGACTGTAGCCCACCAGATCTTGTACATGGAATTTTCCAAGGTAGAATACTGGAGTGGATTGCCATTTCCTACTCCAGGGAATGAATCCTCCTGACCCAGGGATTGAACCCATCTCCTGCATTGGCTGGTGGATTCTTTACCACTGTACCACCTGGAAAGCCTAGCTGAGTCTCCCACATTGTAGGCAGACTCTTTACCAAGTGAGCCACCAGGGAACCTTATGATGGAATAAGAGTAGAGATCAAATATTAGAGTCTTAGATTAGAAATAATACTTCAATCAGAGAAGCCAGTGTTCAAGGAACAGTTTCATCTTATGTACAAAAAGCCAGTAACACAGATTGAAAAACAAAAAAGAATATGCCATTAAATTATAGAGATTGAATTCATCTTCAAATAAAAAATTCTATATTCCTTTTTTTGACAGGTTTTTGTTTTGCTGGAATTCCAATAATTTCATACCTCCTTTCACTGTAAAAAGAATATTCATAAAAAAATAAAAAAGTTTGTATCCCAAGATGATACCATTAGCAAGAATAATTTGAACAAGCAGAAGCAAATGCCCAAGAAGCTTGCAGGTATTATTTCTGTCACAACTGCAATGTAAGTGGGGTAGATACTGTTATGTTCCTATTAAAGTAACCATGTATAATAGCTAAATTTAAGTTGTGAAAGTTATACTGTTTAATGATTGTATCTATTTTTTTCATTGGCTAGGACAAGAGATTGAAACAACACATTATAAATTTTCCTTAAGATTAAAAGCACTCATGCCATGTTCTCCCATGGAAAGTGAACATTAACAGAAATCATAATGTCAAAAAACACTTTTTAATGCTATTTCATTTCATAAGCTTACAAAACACTAATAAAAAAAAAAAACTTAACAATGAAATCAAAACAGAAGCAATGTATTCTTTTTGCTGTATACTCGGTGATCTAAACACCACAATATCCTACATACACAAATATCAGGGAAGTGTTAGTAAATACACACAGATTGAGATCATGATGCTCTTTGTTCCTGAATGAAATGGTCCCACAGAAAAAGCATAGGACACAGCACAACATAAGGGCTTCTGTTACACATAGAGTGAGCAAAAACAAACTAGCATTTTCTACATGCATAATGAGGAAACCTGCATAGGTTGGAGGGCCTTTTATGCTCATTTAGAAGTCAGGCAAGTTGTCTGTGATGCATTTTCGAATAATTTGGGGAACACCTAAGTTCAATATAGGATGTGCTCATTAGTGTTGTCTTTGTTGGCACGGTCACATAACAGAAACTTTGCTTTAGCTTTGCTTCAAATAAGAGAGTTTTAAATGCATTTAGATAACACATATTGTAAGCTGTTTACATACACTAAATTTAAGAGTGTTTTTTTTTTCTTTGAAGACTACAGAGTGTAAATTAGGTTCTTCAATCAGACTGAATATAAGCTGTTCTTCAAAGAACAAGGAGGAAGAAAAGAAAAGGCCCAAGTGAATAAAACATTGAAACTATTCTCCTTTGAAAATAAATTATAAAATGATGCAGAATGTGAAATAGCTTTTAACATAGGTGATACAAGTTTAAAGTTATAAACAAAAAGTAGTCCTTTACGAAATAAAGCTTACAAGGACATGTGCCTGTTTTCCTGTTAAAAATTGAGAAGCTGGTAGAGACGATGTTTTGGTAGAAAAATAAGTAACTGCTGGATCAGCCTTCTACTTCACATTCTGTAGTGTTTTAGATCCCTGAGTGTACAGAAGAAAATATTCAAACAAAATATTGCTGTTCTTTAATTTTATTTGTGGAATCTGAAATTACCCAAATTTAAAATAAATTACTAAACTGTGGGGGGCGGGGGAAAGAAGCAATGACCCCAGGATTTCAGAATGAGGAGAAACTCACATCCCTTCCATTCTCTCACACTACCCAGGAAAACTGTCTCATAGAATCAATAAATAATCTCACAAGAATTTTATTATTATGAACATATGCTTGGTATCTTTAAATCCTGCAGGCCTTTTAATGTTTAAAGAGAGAGAAAAATGCAGGGAATGCCCATCTTCTGATCACAGAAAGAAAAAAAGTGTGAAAAATGACTATGCAAACACATAAAGAAAAACTTTTTAAAAAGCATATTTCTAATAACCCCCTTAGAGCAAATACTGCACATTGAAATTAGATCTTAGATAAAGATACCTTCAAGTCTTAAAATCTTTAGAAATAATTTGCTGAATTATACTCCACTAGCAGTTTCTCTTTCCACACTTGCAGAATTATTTTCAATTTATGTTTGCAGACTTATTAGGAAAAATATGATGTTGCACATTTAACTTTTTCTTAACACTGACCATTTTAAATGTTTACTTCTTTTTTATTTCTTCTTTTTAAATTATGTATCCATACTCAATTTTATTTATTGGTAATACTTTTCTATATTCATAATAACACTTTGTAGCATGCTGCAATTTTCACATGCTTTCAATCTTGATTGATTTCTAATTGATCAAGTTACATTGGTAATAACATTGCATATATTTATTAAAAGATAAAAAGAAAATTCAAAGTCAGTGTTCAAATAAAACACCATTCAATGCTAGTTTTCTTTGTGAGTCATCTTCTATGTCACAAATGAAAGAAGAAACTTTAAGCTAAAAATTCTATTAAGGGACATAACTAGACATGACATCATTCTTTTCAAGCAATTAGCTAGAGTCTCATCTTGTAATTTTTTTAGCACTCCTGCTGATTAAATTGGTTAAACTATTTGAGTCCAATTCATCTGCCTTGGTATATGATAATTTTTCTCAGAATACTATAAATATGACAAAAATAATTTTCATTTTTTACAATTTTTCCAAATTATCCTAAATATGCTATTAATAATTCACAAGTTAACAGTGCCACTGTTCATGAATTATGTTGCTTAGCTAATTGGAGTCTTTTAGAGGAATATTAATCATTTTCATGCTTGTAGTCCTAGATTAGATACTTTATGTATCTATGTGCCACAAAGCAGTATCCTAGACTTCCAGGCAACTAGAATTCTGGGAATATAAGTTAACTCTGCAAAATCCTCACTTTAAAATGCTGAAGTTTTGAACATGAGACAAATATAATTTTGCTGTCTGAATACTCATATTGCCTAGCTTATTTCTTTAATTTGGATAAGAATCTATTTGCCAGTGCTATAATTTTATTCACTAACATTTTTACAACTGGATAGGGGATGCTAGCAATAGGCAATGAGACACATACAAATATTAAGCATCTGATCTATCATCACAGAGAACTGCAGCTTCAATAGTAGAACCCAAGTGTCTTCTTAATACCACTCTGAATTTTAGCTGATTGCTCATGCTCCCATTCAACATACTACTAAAAAATACATTACCACTATTATTGCTCCATCTATCATTTTATATAGATATGAAACAGAAAAATGTTTTTCTTAAGGAAAAAGGAGGTATCAGTGATTCACAGAACTATTGTTACCAAGGTTACTGCCCCAGAATTATATCCCTGTCCCTCCCTCAAGTAGAAACCAATTACTCTTGTCTAGGTTTCGGGAGGAAACTGCGAGAACCCTTAGAACCAACTAGATCCAAGATGGTGGAGGATTTGAATCCCAGTAGACTTTGAGCCTTGTGGTATGCTCATTATAAAGCATGCTAAATGGCACACCCACCAGCACCGTGACAGCTGACAACTGCTATGATAACCACCAAGAAAAGCCTAAATAAGACTGAAAAGGAGAGTGGCATCAGTTTAGGGTCCAAGTCACATCCCTGTTTTCAGAAAACTCATGAATATTCCTCCTTCTCTGTCTAGTTCCCTCTATTTTACCTTGTTGCTGTTCAGTTGCTAAGTCACGTCTGACTCTGTGACTGCATGGACCGCAGCACACCAGGCTTCCCTGTCCTTCACTATCTCCTGGCGTTTGCTCAAACTCATGCTCATTGAGTCAGTGATGCCATCCAGCCATCTCATCCTCTTTATTCCCCTTGTCCTCCTGCCTTTAATCTTTCCCAGCATTAGGGTCTTTTCCTATAACCCTGTATATTTGGTGTCTCTGCCCAGATTGGGTTGAGAAGTTGATCCGGGAGCTACCTTCTGCTTTTCCATTATTTGGCCATTGAATAAAGCTTGTGCTGTTCCAGTTTCAGCATCACTTTTGTTATTGGCTAAGTGAATCTGATTAGAAAAAGAACCTCCCTGGATAAGACAGGGGCTGTTGGACAGGTTAAGACGGTCAATTGGTCCAATTGACCAATTTAGTATCACTATTACAGAATTATTGCATGAATTTCTGATGTCTTTCCTATTCTTCAATATTGGTATATTAATTCCTTTATAGTCTTCATTTTCTGTATTGAGGGGAAAAGGGAATTAAAAAATGGTGATAGCATCGTGTCCCAATAAAATGTTGTATCTGAGGAAGTTACATTTAAGAAGTGGTATAAAAATATAAGAATCTGATACCATTTTCCCCTATTGCAGAAACAAAGGAAAAATATATGGTGCTATATTTCTATTGTAGGAGAGAAAAGCAGAATAAAGGTAATTGGAACAGATGCTTTTGGGAAAAAATAAACAATGAATGTTCAGACTGCAGACAATTTAACCACCTCATCCCACTGTCTGAACTGCCATGAACATTAATGCTAAAAACAGGATGTTATCAGGATAACAACTCAAATGGAGAGGTGAGATCAAATAAGGAGCAAAGGCTTTACAATAAATATTCTCTTCTAAATGATTTAAAGGTAAGAAAAAAATGTTTTCTTCCCTTCTTAATTCCTTTTTTTTTTCCTATTTGCAATAAGACCAGATCATCAGTCTCCCCACTGTAAGACTATAGATGTTGAAGGCTGTTTTGAAGCAAGGGAGAAAACTGATTTTTAAAAATAGCAAATAGGGGCCCACCGAAGTCAAAAAATAAAATAAATAAATAAATAAATAATTTTAAAAAACAGTAAATTGGGCAAAGAAAAAGAGGTAGCCAATTACCAAAATACAGTAGACTCATAAACCACATTATCTGACATGCAAGTTTTGTTACATATTTTCTCCTTTATAAAGTCAACATAAACATGTTTCATAGTATTAGAAATTGAGAAAAGCAAGAATAATATCACAATATCCTGATCTAAAATAACTTTTTCATTTCCTTGTATTAATCTTATGCCATTGTTATTTTATAATTGCTATAATCACAGAATGTGTACAATTTCCCATTCAACCTTTATATCTTCTAGGACAAGGTTATCCATTATATCATCTTCAGAATCAACATTTGGGATATGCAATATTTCTTCTCATTAGTATCTGGCATTTTATATCTTGCCATTTTATTTAATTGTTAGAATAATACTTCATTAAACATATGAAAGGCATGTAACTTTCCACATAGCCTAGATTATATTCTGAAAAATAGATTTACTAGGTCTAAAAAGGTACACATATCTTATGGCTTTTGATGAATATTGATAAATTGGTTCCTGAAAATATTATGTTGATTTTGAGAGTCAGTAGCAGTGACTGGAATTTACTACACTTTTGCCATCATTCATATAATTTTTATTTTGTTTGGTTTTCTGTTTTATTTGTTGTTGTTCAGTGGCTAAGTTGAGTCTGAGTCTTTGCCACCCCATGAACTGCAGCATGCCAGGCTTCTCTGTCCCTCACTATCTTCTGGAGTTTATTCAAACTCATGTCCATTGAGTTGGTGATGCCATCCAACCATCTCATCCTCTGTCACTCCCTTCTCCTCTTGCCCTCAGTCTTTCCCAGATTACGGTCCTTTCCAATGAGTCAGCACTTCGCATCAGATGGCCAAAGTATTGGATCTTCATCTTCAGCATCAGTCCTTCCAGTTCAGGGTTGATCTCCTGGTTTGATCTTCTTGCTGTCCAAGAAGTCAAGAGTCTTCTCCAGCATCACAGTTCAAAAACATCAATTCTTCAGTGCTCAGCCTTCTTTATGGCCTAACTCTCAAATCCATACATGACTACTGGAAAAACTGTAGCTTTGACTATAAGGACCTTTGTCAGCAAAGTGATGTTTCTGCTTTTGAATACACCGTCTAGGTTTGCCATAGCTATTCCTCTAAACAGCAAGTGTCTTTTAATTTTGTGGCAGCAGCCACCATCTGCATTGATTTTGGAGCCCAAGAAAATGAAATCTGACACTGTTTCCACATTGTCCCCTCTATTTCCCATGAAGTGATAGGACCAGATGCCATGATATTAGCTTTTTGAATGTTGAGTTTTAAACCGGCTTTTTCACTCTCCTCTTTCCCCTTCATCAAGGGACTCTTCAGTTCCTCTTCACTTTCTGCCATTAAAGTGGTGGTATCATCTGTATAAATGAGGTTGTTGATATTTCTTCCAGTAATCTTGATTCTAGCTTGTATATTATTTTTTATTTTTTAATTGAGTAATTACTGAGACTTTACTTTTTAGAGCAATATGATTTTTATATTGATTGTTTAGTAGACTATACATTCTCTTCTGTTACTTTAAGCAGGATTGAATTTGTTTATATCTGACATTCTAATATTTATAAAAGTCACTCACATTTTTTCTTTTGTAATTATGCTTTCTTTTCATACTTCTTTTCTTCTTACCCACTCATCTTTCAACATCCATCTTTTATGATGCATTATTTTTTCTTATGTTTTCTGGTGGAACAGACATACACACAAGCACACACAGACACACTCCTTATCTTACACATTCTGCAAGTATTTCCCACAGTCTTATTTCCTATTCCATTTTCATTACTCAAATTTTTCTACCTTTCCTTGACTATTTCTCCCAAGATTTGCCAGATTGTGTTGTTTCACAGATCTCTAGCACACGGTCTGACTAGTAGAAAATATATAATAATAAGAGAATGGGACTTAGAAAGTTCTTCACTGGTTGTAGTCCACAGTCACTCAGTGACTGGTAGGAAATGAGACAAAGTTATGGAGCGGCTTCTGTGGCTTTGGGGCAAGTTGCCCACACTGTCAGTTCCAATAATTTCAATAATCAACCAAACAAATGTTTTGAAAAGAGGATCAGTTATAGACTGCTGTTTAGATAAATATAATTCCTAAGATAATAAGAAATACATCCTTACCCCAAAATGCATCTGATATTCAAGTTAAACTGGCTTCATTAAAGATAAACTCTTTTATTTCAAATACATGTGCATAGATATATGGGCTTCCCTGGTGGTTCTATACAGTAAAGAATCTGCCTGCAATGTGGGAGACCTGGGTTCAATCCCTGTATTGGGAAGATCCCCGGAGGAGGAAAGGGCCTCCTGCTCCAGTATCCTTGCCTGGAGAATCCCATGGACAGTGGAGCCTAGCAGAGTTGGACATGACTGAGCAACTTTTGTACATTCACACATACATAGATATCATAGATATATAATCTTAAAAAAATACATATTTGCCTGTGCAAGTGGCTGCATCCTCCCTATCTCTGACCATCAGATTCAATTTACCCTCCAAGATAAGATCAAACAAACATAGGTTATCAAAACTATGTGTTCTTCTGTTTTATTTACTTAATTTTATGAGTTCAAGAAATAGTAACTCTGCTAAAGAAGGCTTTTCCCACTCAATTTATGACTGGGGTTTTATCTATAATTTTATGGTTCTAAAATATTACTTTAAGTATTTAATTCATATATATATTCATTTATTAGTTACATTAGTTACATTCTATTTGCCAGTCCTTGGGCTGTCAACTTATTTCTATAAGGTAATACACAGTACAGACTGGTATTATAATATAATGTGATATTTTTCTTGTTAATGTGCCAAAAGGATTCATAGGTATTGAGGGTTGAAGTATCCTTATTTTCTTTAAATGAAGCCTACTTGGTCATAGTATTATTTAAATAAACTGTAAGATTTAATATACAAGTTATTTTTAGCTTTTTTGCATTGATATGTGTGCTTTATTTTTTCATATAGATATCAAGCAATCATGCTTCACATAAAATCAAGTTGTTTATTGAATAATCTATTTTTTCTGACTGGATTAAGATGCAATCTCCATTATATGTGAATTTCCATAATATATACATGGATTTGTTTTGAACTTTACTCTCTTTCCTTTATCTACTCTCTAACAAACCTTTGGAGAATGTATTGATCTCATAGAGTAAGGCATTCTTCTTGTTCTTTTCATTTTCAAGATGTTATATCTGTTCTTTTGTGCTTTCCCCTTCCATCTGAACTGTGAAATTACATTGCCAAATCTCGATATCCTAGTGTGACTTAAATTGATACTAAATTGAATTTAAAGTTGGAAGAGAATTCATATCCTTATGATATTGACTCTCCTCATCTAAAATATAGCTAGTACATATTTATTCAGATCTTTTTTGTCCTCCAGTTTTGCTGGAATCCTTTTTTTTTTTTTTTTGACATGCAGTTTATCAATAATACTCTGTTAGACTCAGGTGTAATAAAGTGATTCAGTTATATATATATGTATATTTTCAAATTATTTTCCATTATAGGTTATTATAAGGTGTAAATTATAGTTCCCTGAGCTACACACATATATCCTTGTTTCCTTATTGCTTGCCTAGTTCATATACTATATAGTAGTTTGTGTCTGTTAATCCCATACTCCTAATTTATCCTTTCTCCTACCTTTCTCTCTTGGTTGCTATAAGTTTGTTTTGTATGTCTGTGTATCTGTTTCTGTCTTGTATAATAGATACATTGTTATACTTTTTAGATTCCACCTATAAGTGATATCCTATATTTGTCTTTCCCTGTCTTCTGACTTAGTATGATTTTCTGAGTCCAGTCATTTTGCTGCAAACAGCAATATTTTATTACTTTCATAGGTAAGTAATTAATATTCTATTGTTTATGTAGACCCCCCTTTTAAACCAAATCATCTGTTGATGGACACTTAGGTTGTTCTTACCTGGAGAATCCAAGGGACGGGGGAGCCTGGTGGGCTGTCATCTATGGGGTCTTGGGTCGCACAGAGTCGGACACGACTGGGGCAACTTAGCAGCAGCAGTAGCAGCAGTAGTAGCAGGTTGTTTCTATGTCCTGTCTATTGTAAAAAGTACTGCTGTGAACATTAGGGTGCACAAATCTTTTCAAATTAGAGTTTTCATCTTTTTTAGATATATGCCCAGGAGTTGCCGGATCATATGATAAATCAATTTTTAGTTTTTTAAGGAACCTTCATAGTGTTTTCCATAATGGCTGCACAAATTTACATTCTGAGTAATGTAGGAGGGCTGCCCTTCTACACACACTCTCCAGCCTTCATTATTTGTAGAATTTTCACGACAGCCATTCTGACTGGTATAAAGTGATATTTCATTGTAATTTTGACTTGCATTTCTCTAATAATTAATGATGTTGAGCATCTTGTCATGAGTCTGTTGGCAAGCTGTATGTTTTCTTTGGAAAGACATCTATTTAGGTCTTCTGCCCATTTTTCATTTGGGTACTTTATTATATTGAGTTCTATAAACTGTTTATATATTTTGAATTTTAATGCCTTGTTGGTTGCATGGTTTGCAAATGTATTCTTCCAGTCTGCAGGTTGTCTTTCTTTTGCTGATACTTTGCTGATACTTTCTCTGCAAAAGTTTTTAAGTTTAATCAGGTCCTGTTTATTTATTTTTGCTTTTATCTCTTTTGCTTTGGGAGGCTGATCTAAGAAAATATTCCTGTGATTTATGTCAGAGAATGTTTTACCTGAGTTCTGTTCTAGGAGTTTTGTGGTCTCATGTCTATATTTAGGTTCTCAAATCATTCTTTTATTTTTGAAGGACTGTTCTATATTCACTGATTTATGTAGTCGTCCAGCTTTCACAACAGCACTTGTTGAAGAGACTGTCTTTTCTCCATTGTGTATTCCTGTCTCCTTTATCATAGATTAATTGACCATAGGTATATGGGTTTATCTCTGGACACTCTTTTCTGTTTCTATATGTCTGTTTCTTATGTGTGTGCCAACACCATGCTGTTTTGACTAGTACAGCTATGTAGTATTTTCTAAAGTCTGGAAAGATTATGCTTCCAGCTCTGTTGTTTTTTGCTCAGGGTTGCTTTGGCAATTCAGGGTCTTTTGTAGTTTGATGTAAATTTTAGTTTGTTTGTTCTGGTCTTGATAGAAACATCATGGGTATGTTGATAGGGATTACATTAAGTCTGTAGATTGCTTTTGGGTAGCATGGCCATTTAAACAACATTAATTCTTCCAATCCAAGAGCTTGGAATATCTTTCCTTTTCTTCAAATCATCTTCAGTTTCCTTTTACAGTTCTTGGTGGGTAGGTCTTCCACTTCTTTGATTAAATTTATTCCTAGGTGGTTTTTTTTTTTAACACAACTTAAGTGGAATTTTTTAAAATTTTCTTTTTTTGATATTTCATGGGTAGTTTAAAAATGCAACAGATTTCTGTATATTAATCTAATCTGTTATGTTGCTGAATTCATTTATTAGTTCTAGTAGTTTTTGTGTGGACCAGAATGGGCAAATTTAATTCAGATGACCATTATATCTAGTTCTGTGGGCAGAAATCCCTTAGAAGAAATGGAGTGGTGCTCATAGTCAACAAAAAAGTACAAAGTTCAGTACTTGGGTGCAATCTCAAAAATGAGAGACTGATTTCTGTTTGTTTCCAAGCAAACCAGTCAATATCACAGTAATCCAAGTCTATGCCCCACCCACTAATTCTGAAGAAGCTGAAGTTAAATGGTTCTGTGAAGACCTACAAGACCTTCTGGAACTATGACCAAAAAAAGATATCCTTTTCATCATAGAGGACTGAAATGCAAAAGTAGGAAGTCAAGAGATATCTGGAGTTAACAGGCAATTTTGGCTTAGAGTACAAAATGAAGCAAGGCAAAGGCTAACAGAGTTTTGCCAAGAGAACACACTGGTCAGAGCAAATACTCTCTTCCAACTACACAAGAGATGACTTTACACATGGACATCACCAGATGGTCAATACCGAGATCAGACTGATCAAATTCTTTGCAGTCAAAGATGGAGAAGCTCTATACATTCAGCAAAAAAAAAAAAAAAAAAAAGACTGGGAGCTGACTGTGGCTCAGATCCTGAACTCCTTATTGCAAAATTCAGACTTAAATTGAAGAAAGTAGGAAAAATCACTAGACCATTCAGGTATGACCTAAATAAAACCCCTTACAATTATACATTGGAAGCAACAAATAGATTCATGGGATTAGATCTGATAGACAGAGTGCCTGAAGAAGGATGGAGAGAGTTTCTAACACTGTACAGGAGGCATTGATCAAACCATCCCCAGGAAGAAGAAATACAAAAAGGTGAAATGGTTGTTGAGGAGGCCTTACAAATAGCTGAGAAAAGAAGAGAAGCTAAAGGCAAAGGAAAAAAGGAAAGATATAAGCATCTAAATGCAGAATTCCCAAGAATACCAAGGAGAGATAAGAAAGTTTTCCTCAGTGATCAAAGCAAAGAAATAGAAAGCAATATAATGGAAAAGACTGGAGACATCTTCGAGAAAATAAGAGATGCCAAGGGAATATTTCATGCAAAGATGGGCACAATAATGGACAAAACATGTGGATCTAACAGAAGCAGAAGATATTAAGAAGAGGTGACAAGAATACATAGGAAGCTATAAAAAAAACTATCTTAATGACCCAGATAACCACGATAGTGTGGTCACTCACCGAGAGCCAGACACCCTGGAATGCAAAGTCAAGTGGGTCTTAGGAATCATCACTATGAACAAAGCTAGTGGAGATGATGGAATTCCAGCTGAGCTATTTCAAATCCTAAAAGATGATGCTGTAGAAGAGGTGCACTCAATATGCCAGCAAATTTGGAAAACTCAAGTGGCTACAGGACCAGAAAAGGTCAGTTTTCATTTCAATCCCAAAGAAAGGCAATGCCAAAGACTGTTCAAAAAACCGCATAACTGCTTTCATCTCACACACTAGCAAAGGAATGCTCAAAATTCCCCAAGTGAGGCTTCAACAGTACATGAACTGAGAAATTCCAGATGTTCAAGCTGGATTTTGAAAAGGCAGAAGAACCAGAGATCAAATTGTCAACATCCATTGAATCATAGAAAAAGCAAGAGAATTCCAGAGAAACATCTACTTCTGCTTCATCGAATATGCTAAAGCCTTTGACTGTGTGGATCATAACAAACTGTGGAAAACTCTTCAAGAGATGGGAATACCAGACCACCTATCTGCCTCCTAAGGAATCTGTATGCAGATCAAGAAGCAACAGTTTGAATCGGACATGGAACAACAGACTAGTTACAAATTTGGAAAGGTGTATCTCAAGGCTGTATATTGTCACCCTGCTTATTTAACTTATGTGCAGAGTACATCATGTGAAACGCCAGACTGGATGAAGCACAAGCTGGAATCAAGATTGCAGGGAGAAATATCAGTAACTTCAGAAATGCACATGACACCA